>NC_142463.1:5063221-5214736 GCF_049115385.1 Moschus berezovskii
AGAGTGGGTTGCCATTTCCTCCTCTAGGGGATCTTCCCCACCCAGGGATGGAACCTGCATCTCCTGCATTAGCAGGCAGATTCTTTTACCACTGCATCACCTGGGAAGCCCTGCAGATTGGGTACAAGGTTGAAATATGCTGTGTACTGATAAGGCAATGTCCCATGGATTCCTCTAGAAGCTTTACTCAAACTCACAAGCTATTATAAAAACATATACATACTTTTTTTTTTTAAAGCAAGAAGGCAGAAGAGTTTTTCAATGTAGAAAAAAATATGTTAGGCAGGACCTATCCTATCTGATAATTTAGTTTCTATAGAGACAGGAAGACTTTCTCTGAGTTTGGGCTACTTACAGGCACTCTGTTCTCAACATCAAGACAAAGCGTACCATGGTGAGCCAGCGTTTTGTCCCTTTCCCCCCCTGTAAATCTAAACACTTTCAAACCCTGTTCAGTTCAGTTCAGTCGCTCAGTCGTGTCCGACTCGAGGGCTACATAAATAAACGAGGAATTCCTTAGAGCAGACTTTGATAAAGAATCTAACATTTTTGTGTACGTGTAAAAGGTGTGAGTTTTTCAGTGGTCCCTCCTGCCAACAATAGTTGTAGATATTCCTTGAAAATATTTATTCTACTGTGGTGGTGTCATTCCATGGGTCGGAAAGCCTTGATACACAGGAGAAATGATTTCTCATACTATCTGAAACTTGAATGAACGCCAGAAGTATTTCCCAGACTACCCAAAGAACAGAGAGGGACAGCTTCCCTCACCTTCAGAGGGCACTCGGCAAACACAGAGAGGCAGGGCTGGGTGGGTGTTTTCACACCATGTGGGTTCCAGACCATCATGCAGGTTATTAGGCCTCCAGAATCCCCCTTGTTCATGAAGGGCCCAGCCAGTTTCTCTGCAGTATTTCTCAACCAGGGCCTTGGTTAATGTTGGGCATCTTTAAATTAAGCTATTCTCAACAGCTCTCCCGCTTTGTGGTTTTTAACATTAAAACTTCAAGCTCCAAAGAGGTATTTGCACACCTATGAAACTCCAATACTTTGGCTACCTGATGTGAAGAGTGGACTCATTGGTGAAGACCCTGATGCTGGGAAAGACTGAAGGCAAAAAGCGGAAACGGTGGCAGAGGATGAGGTGGTTGGACAGCACCATAGATTCAGTGGACGTGCATGCGAGCAGACTCCTGGGAGACAGTGAATGACAGGGAGGCCGAGTGTGCCTACAGTGCATGGGGGTCACAAAGAGCCAGACAGGACTCAGCAGCTGAAGAACAACATTCACAGTAGCCAAGGAAGGAAGGAAGCCAAGTGTCGACCCACGAATGCATGGACGCACAGAATGTGGTGCACAAACTGGGGACTGGTTCAGGACCCCCAGTGACCACAAAATCCACAGATGCTCAAGGCCCTTGCATAAACTGGCAGAGTATTTGCAGGTAACTTACACACATGTGCTCAGTCACTCAGTTGTGACAAACTCTTTGTGGCCCCATGGACTGTAGCCCACCAGGATCCTCTGTCCATGGGATTCTCCAGACAAAGACTTCTGGAGTGGGTTGCCGTGCTCTCCTCCCAGGGATCTTCCTGACCCAGGGGTCAAAGCTGAGTCTCTTGCATCTCCTGCGCTGGCAGGCGGGCTGGGCTAAGATTCTGTGGCATCTGTATCACGCCTGTGTGTGGGTTCTCTCCCAACCCTGACATAAGCTAATCTACCTTTGGGGGGTCTAAGCTGTGCAATGTGGGTGGTTCCCCCTGTTCCAATCTCACCAGGATTTTGAAGGCAGAGCCAGGATTACCAAGCATAGGTTTGGAACCCAGGCCGTCTAGGAGCAAAGGCTCGACGTGAAGCCCCGGTGTGGCCCTGCACTCAGCCATGAGACCCCTCTGCGGTGGTGGTCTGTGCACTGAGCCCACACGAGCCCTGGGAAGATGGGGCACGGGGCACAGTCCTCAGGAGGAGCCAGGGAGCACCTCCCATGGAGAACGGGAAGGAAGGTCCACCTGCACGATGGACATCAGACTGGAAGGAAGCCAGACTGGAGAGGAGTGTACAGACCGAGGGCCGCTTCTGGCACCACGGCTTACTCAGGGGCAGCAGGACCCTGTAACCGTCCACCGCACGATGAAGCAGGTGGACTGCTGGAGTGCGATACGGCCTGGGCACGCCAACATTGTCTTCCCAGGAAGAAAGGAAGACCTGTCTTCTCGGGGTTAGCAGTCTTCCATGACTCAGAGTTTCCACATCTGGAAATCCGGGCTTGGATTCTGTCTGTCCAGCCTTGCCGTCTGGCTTCTGCAACATTCTGGGGAGACCAAGGCAGAGTTCTTCCAAGTGTAACTCATTTCACCACCTTAAGAGACGGGGGTGAACCTTCACGGGCGTGCAGCTGGCCAAAGGGATTCTCTGTGAATCCTGAATCATCCAGTTAAATGTCCTGATTTTATGCAAAGATGTGTCACTTTATTTATTTTAATTTTGGCCATGCCATGTGGCTTGGAGATCTTCGTTCCCCAACCAGGGATTGAACCTGGGTCCTCGGCAGTAGAAGTGCAAAGTTCTAACCACTGGACCGCCAGAGAATTCCAAGAATTGTGTTATTTTAAATGACAGTTACCAGCAGTGGGTACGGGCAAGAGTTGCTCCTCTTACAACAAAAGGTTATCTTCCTTTTTACCTTGAAATATTTCTTTTGAGAAGAATGCCTACTCTGGAAAGCATCTCACATCTTTTTGTTATTTTGGCATCCGTAAAAAAAAAAAAAAAAAGTAGATTTCCCGCCTTCCCCCATGATTTTGAAACTAGAAACTTGCTGAAATCAGCATACTGATGATAATTCAGAGTCTGAGTCCATGGGGGGAAAAAACAAAGAAATGTCAACGGCATACAGAAGCAAAGGCTGCGTGGAAATGGAACGTCTAAGCCACCTGATTAGGAAGGAAGGTCTATGAGAAGGAAGCGTCCAGTTCTGCAGGGCAGGGCAAGTGACTGCAGCCCAGCGACTTCTCACTTGGGCAGCACATGGAACGAGAAAGAAATCCAGGAAGGAGGATTTCAAAACAGTGAGCACCTCGAGTGTGCGTTGGTCAGCTGTGTCAGCCAGCCACTCGTGCTCAGGAGGAAGCCAGGGGAACCTTCTCAGTCAGGGCACCATCGAGTCCTTGGCTCGACCTGCAGCCCTGAGTGAACTCTTCCGGGTCCACTGAGGAATGCCCCCGCACAGTCTTGTCAGCAGTTACTTCAGCCACGCCCTGGACGGCAGCCCCCTTGACATGGAAGATGAATGGGTGGTGGTGCTGAACTGTGCGGCCCCAAGGGTCCAAGTTCTTTCTCATTATCCCCTCCATTTTCCCATCAGGGTGCTGCCTAAGGGCTCACGTTCAAGTCCACAGAGAGCGAATCCAAGGCTCTCAGAACTGGCAGCCCTTCACCCACCCAGACCACGAACCAGCCAAGTGTCAGGAAACCTCGGGATGCTCAGACGTGTATCCTCCAAGAAGGTCAAGCACTTTGGGCTTTTTAAAGGTCTTATAGTTGTATAGGTCTTCAGAGAATCAAAAAAATACAGACCACGGGGCCGCAGCAGAAGTCAACAGCTTGCTTTTTACTATTTCCGTCTTATTTATTTATTTAGGGTTGTCTGTGCTAAATGCCACATGGAAATGAAGGAGCAGTGAAGCTGGTCAGTCCTGAAGTGCAGATGACCAACCTGTCCCAGTGGCCTGGGGCTTCCTGCGTTTTGGCACCAAACGTCCCGTGTCTCAGGAAACACCAGGGCAGTCGGACACTATACACGGAGTGCCTACAAAGCCAAAGCAGCTCCGTCACCTTGGTGGAGTTCCCCGTGCGCTATCTAAACTGCGTTCTAGGTCCATTCAATAACAGCATCATCCTAGGTTCCACTTAATAACAGCATCTTGAGGAAGAAAGATGAATCAAATCAACTGTCATTTTTTTCCTGAATCCAGTTTTTTGTCTTACCATGAGACTCATCCCACCCAGCAGCACCAATCTTGGCGTGAGGTGCGGGGTGGGGTGGGGTGGGTGGTGGTGTCCGACTGGCTCCAGGAGCCTCCATTTGCTTAGAGTTCTTGGTGGCATTTGTGGACCACACTCTCTAAAGAGTCTCAAGTGATCTCAGGAAGACAATACCACCACACGTCCCCTGGAGTGAACGGACTCTCTCTTTGGGTTTCCCAAGCAGACACCATCTGGCCAGTTTCTCAGGGCCTACCTTAAAAGGCATGCCAAGAAGCAGCAGGGCCTGACCCGGTGCAGAAGGAGAAGGACATGGGAGCTGATGCTTCACAACAGGTTCCGCCACAGGCCAGGGGCCCGCGTACTTGGTTATGGAGGCAACACCGTGGACGTGACCCTGACCCTGCACCCCGAAGCAATCATCCCGCAGTGCAGGAACCACAGATCTTTAGGAAGCCCCTAGGCTGAAATCCACCATTCCCTTTCCCGCCTGTGCTCACATCTGCCCCTCTCTACCTACACTGCAGGAGGGAGGCGGACCCTGGCAGGCCAAGCCAGCCACTGCCGACAGCTTCCGAGCCTCTGGGGAAGGGCAGAGCAGGCCAGGGGGTGTCGCAGTGGGTGAAGGGTGGGGTTGAGACTCCCCAGAGCGCAGAGAGAGCAAATCTGGGGTCCAGAGGTATCGCTGGTATCAACTTGTAGGGAACAGTCTCCATCCAGGTAGGATCCATGTTTGGTCAGTTTTCCCTCTAATTCCCAGATGATCACGCCTATGATCTGGCCACGTGCTGACGATTCTATTCCACTGCTCCAAGAGGGTCTCTTCCCCCTAAGAGGACTGTTTTGGGTTTTCAACAACAGGAAACATGCCTGGGGTAAAAAGGCTTCCTTCAGCAACGTCTAGCTGTGGCCCGGGAAGGTCCAGGGACGCCTGTGCTGAGTAAGCTCCAGAATGAGGCCGAGCTGTGTGTCAGAGGGACCAAGGGTTTGGGGCTCTTAAATGATCTGTTGTAGGATGTGTCTCAGGGTAAAACACGGAGAGACATGTCTGGGCAGACTCTGAGGGCTTGGGGAGAAGACGTGGCTGGGAAAGGACGTGCTGGAGGGAGGGGAGACTGACGCCATGGTGACCGGCTGGAAGCGATGTCAGGGAGCCAGCACCCGAGGCCCCAAGCTATCCATCTCGGGCATGCGACTTATGACGGGGCCTGGCCATCCAGGGAGGCCATCGGCAGGAGCTTCCCTGGCAGCTGCCCCACCCCGAGCACTTGGTAGGCTGGTCAGCCTCACCCCAAACCCACTGCCTGCTGCAAAGCTGAGGATCCCCGGTTTCACAGCTGGCAGCCTGTTTCTGAAGCCATGGTTTCCAAGAGCATGTTGCTCTGCTAGGATTCCACAAGTGGGTGCACAGCTGGGATAAGACCCCACTGCTCGCTTTGTCCAAAGGCTGGGTTTGCTTTCTACCCTACCAACCTGTCAGAGTCCCTTGGACTGCAAGGAGATCAAACCAGTCCATCCTAAAGGAAATTAACCCTGAATATTCATTGGAAGGACTGATGCTGAAGCTGCAGCTCCAATACTTTGGCCACCTGACGTGAAGAGCTGACTCATTAGATAAGACCCTGATGCTGGGAAAGATTGAAAGTGGGAGGAGAAGGGGACGGCAGAGGATGAGATGGTTGGATGGCATCACCGACTCAATGGACATGTGTTTGAGGAAGCTCTGGGAGATAGTGATGGACAGGGAGGCCTGGCGTGCTGCAGTCCATGGGGTCGCAAAGAGTTGGACATGACAGAACAGCAGCAACAATAAACCTGTGTGAGCCACCTGCTGGGACTGAAACTTGTCCAAAGGATGATCTTTACATAACCACTTCCACGGACACCTGTGAAATAAGGAAATTGTATCTGTTGCCCTCAAGGATACAAATGACCTCTTCTGAGAGATTTTTTTTTTCAAGGGCATCCAATGAAGACATTTAAAAAATACAAGAGTTGTGTGGATTTTTTTTTTTTTTTTAAGCAAGTTTAGGAAATGGTCAGCTTCCTGCTTCCAGGGCACCCAAAGTCAGCTAAAGTCAGGACCCAATGCTGCCGGAGCAGCTTGTCCAAGCACATGGCTGAGCAAACCACCATCGCTGGCAGCCTGGGGAGCCGAGGGGGGTGCAAAACAGCAAGGCGGGAGCAGGAGGGGTGTGCGGGGTGGCCCTGTCCAGCAGCACTGGTCAGTGTGGTCATCTGGAGCTTCATTTTTTTTTAAAAAATTTATTTATTTTTATTTTTGGCTGTCCTGGGTCTTCGCTGCTCTGATTGGGCTTTCTCTAGTTGAGGCAAGCAGAGACTACTCTCGAGCTATGGTGTCCAGGCGTCTCACTGCACTGACACCCCTTGCTCTGGAGCACTGTGACTTTAAACTGGCTAAAACAGGAATGGCCTAGATCAGTGCAGATCAGGTCAGGGGGCGTCCAGCCTTGCAGACCACGCTCTCTGAGGCAGGCCACACCCCGCAGGTGACGCATCTGACTGCAGTATGACAACCTAGCACGCCAGTTTTCCACACGACAAGATTCAGTCCTTTACCCTTGATCTCATCTTCCTCACATGCCAAAGGCCCCAGACTCGTGGGTTTAACAGGGCATCACGTCCGAGGTGACCAGTGATGGAGTCGAAGTCCAGGCTGATGGAGCCCCGAGCAGCGCATGTGTGCACAGGAAATAAATGTCCCAGCAGGAAGACAGCCCCAGGGCATCAGGAAAACGCTGCTTCTGAAGGGGCTGCTGGAGGCCTGCCTAACATCTGTTTGAATCCTACATTTGGTGCATCTTAAGCCTAATTGCTCTTGACCCCAAACCTCCCTATTATCAGAGTATTAATTACCTGATTAAAATTCTGCCCTCATAAAAGCATGCCAGTTTCCTTTTTTGATATATAAACCATCTCATCATCAAAAGTTAGGAGGGTACAGGGTAGCTGGCACAGATAGTCCATCAAGGACAACCACAACCTCTGTTGAAAACTCTGTCTGAAAATGTCAGACTGTTTAACCAGGTTCTTTCCTGTGACTCCCAGCAGAGTCGCGGGTTGTAGGATCTGCTATTTGAGACCAATGTAGGTCCCCTGCTCTGTGACCAGTAGGAGGTGGATGATGGACAGTATGGACATCGGAAGCTACCAACTTGGACAAGAGCCCCCAGTACTGAACCACTGAGGTCTTCAGCACAAGTAGCCGACGATCTTAGTGGTCTTTCTCCCGTGACACATCATACCTTGGAAGCCAGTGTTACCTTGTGACTGGTATCTGAGATCATTTGGCTCCATCCCCTTTTGAAATTTTCCAGACTCAAATAATTGGGCCATTCTCCACGATGTAGACCTTTGGGGCCTAAATTAGCACCATATCTGAATGCTCCCCAATTTCTTATTAAGGGAATCAGGATTCTGCCCTTGGACATCCCCTTGATACATCTTCCTGTCTGGGACCATAGAACACACAGGACTAACTCAGCCACTGGGCATCTGTTACGTGGGTCAGGTCGCTCAGTCATGTCCAGCTCTTTGTGACCCCATGGACTGTAGCCCACCAGGCTCCTCTGCCCATGGGATTCTCCAGGCAAGAATTTTGGAGTGGGTTGCCATGCCCTCCTCCAGGGGATCTTCCCGACCCAGGGATCGGACCTACGTTTCCTGCATCTCCTGCACTGCAGGCAGATTCTTTGTTACTGAGCCACTGGGGAAGTCACACTGGGTATATGACCCAGTATGACTCTTAGACCAGAACATTCCAAGCACCTGCCACAAAATATACCTGAAACTCACAGCCCTCTAAATGTCCACCCAAAGCTTGGTTGTGAAAACAAGAATCCACGAAGGATTACAATGAAAGTCATGACATCTCTCTGTGGTCTAGTAATTAAAATTCACCACTAGATTAAGCCACTTCCTTAGGGACCTGTCTACCTGCATCAATAATGGCAGCTCCCAGGTGACCCGCATTAACTGAATTGCACTTTTTAAAATGACGATGGCTCTTGCCTGCCGTACAATTATAAAGCCCCATTCTGCTCCTTTACTATATTCCAATAATATCCATGCATACATAGGGAAAAAAAACAAGGAAAAAGGGCACTGAGGACCATCAGGGGAGGCAGCCTGTGCGGGAGAACTTTTGAAGAATGGACAGCAACCGTATCATCAACAGGTAGAGAGGAAAAGTAACGGAGCATAGGCCCTCCAGAGGGAATGTTCCAGAACAATCTCCTGTTGCCACCATCCTTCCCCCTTGGCAAGAAGCAGCCAATGCCCTCTGAGGGGCTCAGCAGGAGACTGGAATGTGATAGGAGGGGCATCACCCATCAGATCTCACTCTCCACAGGTCAGTGAGGCCGGCAAGGAGACTGTGACTGCACGTCTCCCTCCAAGAACAAAGCAAACGGGTCCATCACTAGCTTCTGTTCTCTGATGGGGTTTTTAGGAAGAACTACGCCTGGGAAAGGGCACCTCCCTCTTGATGAAGCAGCTTTGGAGAAAGACCCCCAAAGACCCAGACGGGGGCATGACAGCCACAGGCAGGCCTCACAGGATAGTGTTAAGTCTCTGGTTTAGGCCACCGGGGAAGCAGCCTGACTCCACGTCCCAAATAACCCCAATAAATCAAGCACATGGAGTCTCTCAGTCCAAGAAGTGTATATCTCGAAAGCCTACGTACTGGTGAAGCGTGGAAAGACTCACCACCAATAGGAGGAACAAGCAGAGGGGCCTAAAGACACGCTTACTTTTGAGCCTGGTTCAGAAAGGGGAAGCCGCTGTTGGAAGACCAGAGGGAAAAGGACAGTTCACAACAGCCAGCAAATGACACGGTGGGGATACCATCTGTTACCGGTCCTACTGCAAAGGCTTTCAAAAAGGTAATTCCTCTTCCTGTTTGGAACCAAAGAATGTTGGGCTAACTCAGCCGCTGGGGGTCAGCAGCTCCCGACAACTTAAGACTAGAACACAGCCACTCCAGGTACCCGCAAGGGACTATGAACATCAAAGTCGAAGTCACTCAGTTGTGTCCAACTCTTTGCGACACGATGGACTACACAGTCCATGGAATTCTCCAGGCCAGAACACTGAAGTGGGTCACTGTTCTCTGCTCCAGGGGATCTTCCCAACCCAGGGATCGAACACGTCTCCTGCATTGCGGGTGGATTCTGAGGTGGATTCCCCACCTGAGCCACTGGGGAAGCCCTGGAAGCAAATTCACTCCAGACAGCAAGTCACTTGGCGAGGATACCGTTTGTTACCTATCCTATTGAAAAGTTTTTTAAAAAAAAAAAACAAGGGAAAAGTTCCTGAGAGTACAGGAGGGGGAAAAAAGCCAGAGGAGATGAACTGATACAGTCCTTCCTGGAATTTGGCAGTCCATACCCAGAGCCCATAGAAGCACACCCTCTTCAACTCAGGAAGGCTATGGTTGGGAACGTGTCTGCAGGACATGGATGTGGGCACAGAGGTGTCAAACAAGGATGCTGATCAGAGTGACTCACAATGGTAGAAATCACGGAGAAAGCAAGTCGGCTCGCCAAATGTCGGTTCAGTCAGCTGGGGCACATGTGCAGGACGAATGTTGTGTAACTATGAAGACGGTGGCTTGGAGGCGTGTTTGCTGGCATGGGCGGGCGCCTGAGGTCTGGCACCATCTGGGAGAGCAGGGAACACGCTGCATGCACAAGGGGCTGCAGGCCATGGAAGGCAAAGGCACGGACTGTAGACACGGCTAGGAGGGTACCCCTCAAAATGTGAGCAGTCTCGTTTCTCAGGGGGTATCTGGGGGAAGTACATTTTCTTCGGTATGTTTATCTTTAACTTCTCATTAATCACAGCGAAATTTTCAAAAAGTACTTAAAATTAAAAGCTTAACATTGCTGTGCTTAACACTGTGATCCAGTCAAATGACCAGCTAATCCTGTATATTCTAATCCATACGTATACCTACATGAAGGCAGATAAACGTCACGCAGGGTTCATGGAATGTGTTGTGCTGGGAGAGCCATGACAACTGTCTTCAGGTTTTACCAAAGCTTTCCTAAGGAGCTCTCCATGGGCAGAATGTTTACATTTCTCCCAGTGATGAAATTACGTGTCTTTTCGTCTATCTTATATAAATCACCAGGATAAGGAACGTTGTTACACAGAGAAAACGAACCTGCCTTACAAACTGGCATGCGTTCTTAGCGGACAATAAAAGCGGACTCTGAGTCATGAGTTGCATTCGAATCTTGGTTTTGCTGTTCTCAGCTGCTCAAGCTGACCCTGGGTTTCAGTGCACATAGAGTTCCCTACAAAAGAATGTCAAGCTGCAGACTTTCTAAGACGCAGCTGCGTGTTCACGCGTCCCTTCGCGTCACGCGTTCACGTGTCTGGGGTGCGCGGTCACACGCGTGCATCCGCCACAGGTGGTGGTGCTTTTGTGCACTCCGCTGTGTAGGACTGTAGAGAGGACAGCAGGACAGCATCCTGATTCCAAGCCCAGGGAGTCTAGAAGCAAGCGTGAGAGCAGCTTGATGTAGCTGGCACCGCTGAGCAGCGCCAGCTGTCGCACCGTATTACTGTGCTTTCCAAGCTACTGTACTGTAAGGTTAAAAATGCTCTTCTTATTATTTTGTGTTTTTTATGTATCTTCTGGAGAAAAGTATTATAAACCTATGGTGCTCAGTCGTGTCTGACTCTGTGACCCCATGGACTGTAGCCTGCCAGGTTCCTCTGCCCATGGCGTTTCCCAGGCAAGACGACTGGAGTGGGTTGCCATTTCCTATTCCGTGGGATCTTCGCAACCCAAACTGAACAAGCATCTGTTGCGTCTCCTGCATCGGCAGGCAGATTCTTTACCACCAGAGCCACCTGGGAAATCCACAAACTTACTAGAGCACAGTAATGTAAGGTCGATCGTGTCAGCTGGGTATCTGAGCTAACTCCGTTGGACTTACTAACAACCTGGACTTGTGAATGTGCTCTCGGAATGGAGCTTGTTCGTATGTAGACCTGCTACAGTTTCTTTTAGTCTAGATTTTCAGATAGATTTTTTTCCTCCTTTCTCTTTGACTACTTCCTCCTGTCTTTTTACTCACATTTAAAATACTACTTTACTTTAAAAGAAAAAAAATAGAAAAACAAAACAAAAAAAAGAACTATAAGAACACCATATAGACTGAAAATAAAGGGTTATTCTGTAAAAAAAAAAAAAAAATTAGCCAGAAGAACACTGACATATATTATCAAAATAGAATTTAAGGCAAAATCCTTAATTTGGGGACGAGGAAGACTACATACTATTAAGGGAATGCTCTATTAAGAAAGCAACATTCATTCTGTTAGTATCATAATAAGATGCAAAATTCATAATATTATTAAATGTCCATTTTGGTTTAAAAATAAATTTTACCAATTAAAAAAAGGAGTAATTTGAAATAAAATAAAATACTATTTGAACCTCCAGCAGAGCCGAAAGGCTTGACTGTGCATGTACCTGCTCTGAGTCCCCACAGCCCAATACCTGCTAACTCCTCCAAGGGAGCAACACTCACATGCAGACTCGGGTGGTAGGTCAGCACACCGTTGTCACACAGGGTGACATACTTCTTCTTCCATTCCTTGTTTAAGGATTTGCCACTGCGCTTCAGCAGCATGCCCTGTAAGCGAAAAAGAAGCCAGGCGGAAATTAGTATAAATCATAAAGTCCTGCAGACGTTTTTTAAAAAGAGTAGACACATAGGTAACTTTTAAATTGTTAAACTTCCATTTTCCCTTTGCCATTTTAAAAAGGAAACGACACTTATTTTTGGCTTGGTCATTCAGTTTTCCCCTTTCTTTTCCAAAAAATATATGTACATTCAATCAATTTTCTTTTATGTATGAGTGCAGAACTTAATATTGTGACATTAACGAGGGCTAAGATGTGCCATTGGTTCAACCAATATAATACAAACCATTGTGATGTGATATATCATACCTTTTCCTATAACTACGCTGTAAGCACAGGGAGCTCCTAAAGGTATTAAAAAAGATTGTAAATTTCCTTTTCTAAAAATAAGACACTAACCATATTCTTCCTTTACGATATTTACAAATAAGAACATTTTATTTTAGTTTTTCACTTCAGATCTTAATTTATTAAAAATGAAATTCCATTTGCAAACTTAGCAATGGCATTTAATAGATGAACTGTGTATAATTTACTTTAATCCATTTTTAATGAAATCATATTAGAGCTTCTTAAAAACCATTCAACACTTGAAACCGACACACAAGTATATTTAATCCAGTCTTCCTTAGATGACTGATGAGAATTTGCTCTTGTTTTTACTACCAATTCCCAGCAAACCTTCTGTCTCATTTCTAGGCTTTCTTGACTTAAGAAAACTGAAGGCAGCCTGAGCTCTGCCAGGCCCAGCACCTCGAGTCTGCACTTTCTCTTTCCCTGTTGGAGCTTCAGGCCCTCCTGCATGCATGCGTGCATTCTAAGCCGCTTCAGTCATGTCCGACTGTGTGTGACTGCATGGACTGTGGCCCACCGGCCTCCTCTGTCCATGGGATTCTCCAGGCAAGAATAGTGGAGTGGGCTGCTATTCCCTTCTCCAGGGCATCTTTGTGACCCAGGAAACAAACCCCGGTCTCCTGCATTGCAGGCAGATTCTTTACCATCTGAGCCACCAGGGAAGCCCTGCGCCCTCCTAGTCAGTCAGTTTTAAACCTGAGCTTTCACATCTGGATTCGTCTAACTCCCGTCCACAGAAATGAAGGGGAACAGGAGAACCTCCCTCCTTGCTCTTCCTCTTGCTGCTCACTTACTAATGTGATCAGGACTTCTCTGGGGTCCGGTGGCTGAGAACCCGCCTTCCAAACCAGGGACGCGGGTTTGATCCCTGGTCAGGGAAGTAAGATTCCTTGGAGCAACTGAACACGTGTGCACCACATCCAGAGAAGCCAGCATGTTGGAACTGCTGAGCCTGTGCTCTCCAGAGCCTGTGCCCCACAGTAAGAGAGGTCTGCCGTGTGCCGCAATGAGAGCCAGCACAGCCGAGACAAGGAGTCTGTGATCACAAGTATGACTGGGAAAGCCTAAGTAACATGAGCTAACTCACCCAGATGGAGGCAGAAAGAAAATGGTCAGTTTGAAACAGAATCTGACACCTTAGGAAGACGCGGCCTCCCGAGTCCCGTTGAGAATTTTTACCAGCCCCCATCCGCCTCCTAATTCTATCAACCAGGAACCAAAGTACGAGAAACAACCAAGGAGGCATTTTTCTTTTGCATGGACTGCAAAAGCCTACTGCATTTGTGACCCCCATGGACTGCAGCACGCCAGGCTTCCCTGTCCTTCACCATCTCCCGGAGTTCGCTCAAACTCATGTCCATTGAGTCAGTTTCCCAATATTATGACATTGCATTTTTATGGACAGATTTTACAAATATAATGGATTATGAGCCACCTGGGGACTCTGGCCACAATGTTTATTGTTTCTGAGGGAAAATATTTCAGAGTTTGAGGCAACTAGCAAGTAAACCTTTGGAAGATCACTTCTTTGCAAGTTCTTATTTAAAGAACCATGTGACATAAAGCTGCAGACCTTGATTTCTTGGAATCTAAACCAACATAAACCAAACACGACACTGAGACCAAAGAAGGGAACCAGCTGCAGAGAGCAACGTTAGCTGCCATCGGAGGTGATACAGGTTTCAGGGCACAGTAAGAGCCAGTGTGTGTGGGGGGTCTCGATTAGTGACACTGAATTATTGCCGATGAAAACGCAACCACTTAACATCATTAAATATCCCTCCCCAGTGGCATTTCTAAGATTTTAAAATTAAGCGTAACAAAATCTGACACAGGGACTTCCCTGGTGGTGCGGTGGTTAAGAATCCACCTGCCAATGCAGGGGACACAGGTTCGACCCCTGGTCTGGGACAATCCCACATGCCACGGAGCAACTAAGCCTGTGCGCCAAGAGTTACCGAGCCCATGCTCTAGATACCACGCACCAGAGCTACTGAAGCCCATGTGCCCTAGACTAGCCCATGATCTGAAACCAAAGAGAAACCACCACCTCCATGCAGAGCCTGCCCACGGCAAACAGAGAAAGCCCGTGACTAGCAACAAAGACCCACCGCAGTCAAATAAATAAAATTATATATATTTTTAAAAAGCCAACTAAAATTATACATATAATATAGACAAGTTCTTCTGTAAGCTCACATTTTCCCACCCTCCATTTCAGATGGAATTCCAGCAACACCAGGGGCTGGGGTTACTGTGTGTCATCATTGGCTAAGAGCAGCCCTGGGTTTCAGAAAGCCTTTTTTTCAAGATATTTTACTATTTTATTCATTTATTTATTTGGCTGTGCCAGGTCTTAGCAGCAGCATGTGGGATCTAGTTCCCTGACCAGGGATCGAACCTGTGCCCCCCGCGTTGCGAGTGCAAAGTCTTAGCCACTGGACCACCAGGGAGGTCCTCCTCAGGAAGCTTTTCCTTTCTTCCTCAAATGAAAGACAGGCGGAAGGTCCGACTCGGGGGCTCCTTGAAAAGGGACACACAGAAGTCCTCAGGCCATCTTTAGGGCACTTTCAGGGGCAAGTCCTGCATTGCTGGGTGAGGGGAATAAAGACTCCTTTCTTGAGGGAATAAAGGGAAAATTTACCTGAAGGCCAAGTGAAAAAGGGACATCATAGTTTTCTGGGGACTTAAATTAGACAATTTGTTAGGTGCTAGGAAAACAATGTCTTGCTAATAAATAAATAAATAAATAAAAAATCCAAATCTCTACAATCTTAAATAAATCCCATGGTTCACCTCGGAGGATTATCTCTGATTACCTGCACTATTCAAATGCTGCAGAATTCAGTGGGCCTGAAGACCACCCTGGCGTGCTCAGAGTCTTGTTTCTGTCCTTTGGCCTTGGCCCCAGCTGGGTTTATCATTCCTCCCGTCAGACACCAGGCAGGGACTGAACTGGCTCCACACATCACACGTACACACGTCAGGGCCGCCCGGATGCCAGTCTGGGCAGAGGTGGCCCAGGTAAGGCGCACGTTTCTTTAAGCGGCCTGAGCATGTGCTAACACGTTTCTAAGCATCGCCGCATCCTCTCGCTCACTCGTCGCCCATCAGCAGCAGGACAGGGGCAGCTGCTATTATGGCTCCCTCGGTTCGGACATGAACTCTGACCATGGAGGTGAGGGCGCACGTTAGCTGATGGGAAGTGACGGGAGCAGCCACCCTGCCCTGTTCACTCCTGCCGTTAGCACCACGGGCTCCTAAGTTCAGACCTGGAAATCATCACCGCGGTCAAGCCTACCAGTGTCCCTGCCATGGCTCAGCCCAAAGCCTTCAGTCCCAAAGCACCAGCTCCTTCTCTCCTGGCACAAATCCCCACCCCGAGAGAGGCGGGTCATCCAGGATCCTGGCAGCCACTCAGGTCCGATTCTTCTCCTGAGGGGCGGTGGCTGATAGGTACTAGAATTCCATGTTCACACAGTGAAAGAAATGACAAGCACCCTTCCAACAGGAACAGATTCAAATGTGCCCCCTAAAATCTACCGCATGTGGACCCAGAGGAAGGGGTTTCTGTTTGCTGAATCTTAAGAGTACCCTGAGAATGTCCTAAATGCTGAGTGTCCTTGACAAAGGTGAGACCGCTATGAGGAGTTTATGGAAGCACATCTTAAGGCTACTAAAAATTTCCAGGAAGCGGTGGTCAGGGCGGTTGCGAGTGGAGAAGGTCAGATATCCTGATGGAGGTTCAGCAAGGCCCAATGAGGCCACCCTTCCAGGAAAGGCCTCCCTGAACTGTGCAGGGAATGCAAGGTTTGTGTCCACGTTTCCAGATCTCCTGATGAGTCAAGAGAAAAAGAAAAACTGGAGCTTTAGGGACAGCTCCTTATTTTAGAATGCTGGCATCTGCGTGCAACTCAGGCCAAACCCAACACATACTCAGGTCAGAGGCAGGCGCCTCTGCGTTTGTGACCTCCTGCCAAGAGTCAGTCGGCGGCAGCAGCAGAGTCAGGACTAAGGCGCTGGACTCACAGTGGGCCCTGTGGGACCTCCATCCTATCACCCAGACCATCCATGGCCTCTCACTTCCTGGAAGGGGAGTCCTGGATTCATGCCCACAGCTCCAGACGTCAGAGTCTACTTGTGTACATATACATGTGAGCCTTTAGAAAAGGTCAGCCACGACACCAGGATAAATAATAAAGAGAGCCCATCCTGAAAACCATGATGGGAGGCGAGCTCTTTGATGAATTACGGTAGAAGCTAGGGCTTTGGCAGCAGGCAGGCAGGACGAACTCGTGTAATCAGAGGTTCAATTGAACTTCAAATGAGGAGATTCAGGAAACAGCTTCAGTGGATTCAAGACGTGTTTCCTGTTGCTTCTATTTTTTTTTTTCTTAAATTAATTCTGAACACTGATTTTTTAAAGAGTAATTTGTATCAAATGGGAATCACAGAATAGTAGAATCTCGAGAGGCTCTGAAAGTTGAACCATTCAGTCCCGAATCTAATGGATGAGCTTTTGTGCAGGGTCCCCGCCCGGGGCCACCCTGCTTGAGCATCCCTGGGGACAGTGAGCCCATGGGTCTAGATCCCTAGAGCTGCCCAAGCAGGAGTCCATGGCTGAGCAGAGACGGTGTGGAGGGGCGGGGGTGGGGGTGGGGTTGGTCTGTAAATCTGGAGCGGAGGCTGTCCCAGCATACCCTGACTTCGAGGGACCAAGGCTAGTTGCTACCAAGGTCCAGTAAGATATCACACAGCTACATAGCCAAGCCTGGTCTGAGACCCCAGCTCCTCTGGAAGCAAAAGGTTCCAGTGCTCTGACGTGCTGTGTCTCTTCTCTGAGCACAGTCAGGATGCCCCGCAAAGTGCCAAAGGTGGAGGACCCATTGCCTCCGTTTAGGACAAACTTCTACCAGTGAACCTCGATGCTCAAACATGCCCGGAGGCCCTTCACTGCATCTGGCTGAGCCCCTAGATTGGATCCCCCTGTGCTTCTGCCTCACACACTTTCTACTCTAAGCACCAAGGAAACGGAAAACCCTATAAATAGTTCACTTTAAACTTTTGAAGGACGTGAAGCCGTGATCCCACCAGCTAGAAGATGACAGAGGCCGGAAGGCGCTCTGCCGGAGACACGCGGGCGGGCAGCCCCCCTCGGCGAGGTAGATGGTCCTGCTGATCCTAAGTCCCTTTGATCCTGTGTGACCCAGGGCAAAACCGCACGGCGGAATGTCAAAATGTATCCTCGGTCTATCTTTCAGATGCCACTTCTGTACATGTAAAAACAATTTCCTGCTTCAGACTGTTTCTCACTGACCATCTACCCCAGTGTAGACGTCAATCACGGTTAATGTTTTATCTGACTCCTGTATGGCTTAAAAAAATTTTTATTTCGGAACAATATTAGGCTCATTGTGAGCCAAGACGCTGCTTTAAGAGCTTCACAAGTTAAGAATTACACCCCCCTCGAAAGCTTATTACCACCTGCTGGTAATTACTCTGATTATCCCCATTTTACAGGCAAGCCCACTGAGGCACACAAAGGGTATGTAGCTTACCCAAGGCACACAGCCAGGTTGGCAGCTGATCTCAAGATAAACTCCAATTTACACCAAGCTTCGTGTTACTCCTGCCCCTGTGTAAATCATCCCACACTGACTGGGGGATGCCTGAGACTCAGTTTACCCAGAAGCAGCTGAAGTGATGCCCCCTAGATTGGGTTTAAATCTAAAGAAATTCTGACAGCTTCGGTTTTGGGGAGCTCCGACCAAGAAGCCACGCTGCGCTCTGTCCATAGTCCTGAGACACAGAATTATGAGAAATAATAATTTTTCCCCCAAATCATTAAGTTTTGGTCTTCCCTGGTGGCTCAGATGATAAGGAATCTGCCTGCAATGCGGGAGACCTGGGTTTGATCCCTGGGTTGGAGAAGATCCCCTGGAGGAGGAAATGGCTACCCACTCCAGTATCCTTGCCTGGAGAATTTCGTGGACAGAAGAGCCTGGTGGGTTACAGTTGATGGGCTCACAAAGAGCCGGACACGACTGAGTGACTAACAGACACAAGTTTTGGAGGAGAGTACTATGCACATGAAGAAGTGAAGTCACTCAGTCATGCCTGACTCTTTGGGACCCCACGGACTGTGGCCCACCAGGCTCCTCCATCCATGGAATTTTCCAGGCAAGAGTACTGGAGTGGGTAGCCATTTCTTCTTCCAGGGGATCTTCCCAACCCAGGGACTGAACCCATGTCTCCCGCACTGCAGGCAGACACTTTACCATCTGAGCCACCAGGGAAGCCCTGTGCACAAACAGATTAGAAAAACAGAAGTAGCATCTGGCACTTCACTAACAAAAGGCAACAGCACGCAGCAGTGGCTTGGGATCAGGCAGCAAACTGGGGCTGGTGGGACGAAGCAGCTGGAGGGACCATGAGGAACTGAGGCTGGAGGAAGGGGCGGACCTGTGCACTGGCCGGATGGACAGTCAGCAGGTCAGCTCCCTGCGGGAAGGCGCGGCATAGCCAGGGTGCCCGGTGAGCCCCTGGACGGACCTGGCTGAGAGCAGAACGCCAAGCACACTAGCTGCTCAGGTGAGTTTGAAAGGAGGAGGAGGAACTCAAGGGAGTTTTCAAGCGGACTTAGAAAAAATATTTCAAAGCCTTGCTGGACCAGACCATGAGAAAAACGGTTTCTCAGTCCCAGCTTCTTCTCTAGCAGAAACCTCTGAGAATAAGAGCTGGCCTCAGATCAAAGACCAAATCCAGAGAATGCTAGGAGTGAAAAGTGAAATTGTTAATTGCTAATTCGTGTCCTACTATTTGTGAGCCCATGGACTGTAGCCCACCAGGTTCCTCTGTCCATGGGATTCTCCAGGCAAGAATGCTGGAGTGGGTTGCCATTCCCTTCTCCAGCAGATCTTCTAACCCCAGGGATTGAACTGGGGTCTCCCACATTGCAGGCAGATTCTTTACCATCTGAGCCACCAGAGAAGCCCTGAATGCCAGGAGAGGTGATTTCAAAATATAGATACCACCAGGGTGTGTCATTCAGACCCCCTTCTTGAGAACTCAGAAAGATTTAAGGTAGGCCCTTCGTGTTAGAAAAGATCTGTGGATTAGACACAGGGATGTGTAGACTGGCCTTTGTCTAACGGACGGAATTTGTAATTTGATACAAAAGACACCCATGAGGTGTCTTTTTTTTTTTTTTTAAAGGAATTACACCACTTTGGACTAAAAAGCACAGAGAAGGTTCAAAATGAAAAGAGGTTATGTGCTTTCAACCCAAGTATGGCAGGAAGCAGGCTGAGGAAGCCACATAGCTATGAACACGGCCACTTGTTATGGAGGAGGAAGGTTGCCTCAGACAGACAGACCAGGACCAAGGAGGACGCCCCAGGGAACAGGACGTCCCCTTGCCCAGAGCAGGGCAGACTGGGTGCCCGGCTGGCTTCAGAACTGCTGGGGACCAGAAACAGCTCCAGGTGTCCTGTCCTTCTCCTCCTTCTGGGAATAAGGTACCAGCTGTGGTTCTGTCCAGCACTGTGTGAGTGTGCACGTGTGTAACAGAACTTATCTCTTGAGTACCTGGTCTTCAGATGGAAAGGATTCTATCCCTGGAGCCTCATCTACATGCACAGCTGACGTGGATGACAACCTTGGATAGAAGCCTGATGCCATATGGAATGAGACTCTGTGAATCAGAGTGACGGTATTTTCCAGGTGCGAGGGCAGACTGAAGTAGTCTCCAAAGATGACCCTCAAAAACCCAGCTCATTGTGTCGTCCCAGGACCTCAGACTCAATGTAACCAAGAGAATGTGCCGGAGGTGATGCTATTATTCTGGCCAAAGCCTGAAGGAGGCCTAGCAAGCTCCTGTTTTTATGCCCTTGGGAGCCCTAGCATCCTTAAAAGAAACTGGACCATATTGCTAAGGAGACAGTGAGGAGGCAGAGACCCTGAAACCACACAGGGGAGAATGTGGGTCTCATATATGGGACAATCGTCACTGACCAGTAGGCATCAACCCCCTGCCATAGGAGCCATGTCTGCTGAGGCACCAGATACGAGTGAGAAGATCACCATGGACTTCCCAACCCTAGAAGGCATTTTGTGGGCAGAAATGCGCTGTCTCCAACACCCCTGCTCCAGGTTCCTGACCCACAGCGTCATGAGCAACAAGAAAATGGCTACTGCTTTAAACCACTCTGACGTGAGTTATCCCTGGCAGTAGATGACCACTGCAGCACAGGAGCCAGGCCCAGTAGTCTGGACGCAATGCCACCTCCCTGTCAATCATTTCACCCTCCAGACCAACTGCAAAGCTTTAACATCTTTGCCCTGTTTGCACAGCAAGAAATGTACGGGCTTTGTCCCATTTCAAATATTCCTCTTCTCTTATTTGGAAATGGCAAATGCTGACCTAATTGTTACCATTTTGTTCTTTGATGCCCCAGAAAGGCTGATTTTTTTTTTAATGATCTACAACCAAAATCTCAGACTCCAGGCAGGCATTTCTTGCTTTCTTGGCTCAAGGACCATTTTCTACGGTGGAGCAAAGAGTAGAATTATCTTTTTGGCTGCAATCTCTTTATTAGCCGTGTGTAGTCTCTGCCTGGTCCCAAGAGGTCATTGAAAGCCAAAAGCAATGTTAAGCGTACAAGCTTTAAATAACTTACAAAGTTAATGTAATGAATGTAAGTGGCGTCTGAAATCCATCACTCAGTGCCCACTGCAGCCCCAAGCTGTGATAAAACACCACTCATAAATTTATATTAAAACTCTGCTCGATAGCAATTATTTACCAACAAAGATTTACTGACTGCGTTCGAGGCTGGGGGTCTTAAGCAGGCAAATCAGTCTTTGAGTCGTGGGGACCGGTGGCCTTGGCGCCCGCCAGCCCAGACAGCATCACAACACCAGGAGAACATTTAACGTCCACGGTCCTACGAGGCAAGGGAGGACCAGCCCGCCGCAGGCTGAGCCATGGAAAGATCAGACCATCAACAGACACATCCACGAAGCGCTGACCTTCGCTCAGAGGCAGCATTTCTCATCTGCTTTAACAGCCACTGGGGGCCACAGACGCACTTGACTGAGAGCAAAGGAGAGCCTGCGCGTGACGCAGCAGCCACACAAACTGAGTTACCCGGCTGCACCGGAGCGGGTGCGACAGCTCCCTCATTATCAAGCTTAGAGAGACAGCAGTTTTTCCAGGGTTTGAATCCATCCACACAAGTTCAGAAATGTTTCATACTGCTACTTCTAAAAAAAGAAGTGCCGTCTGCATCCTTCTTTGGTTCTGTAAGGGACACCTGTTAAGGGTGCCTCAGTGTCATGACGATTCCCGTTCTTAGTACTTTGGAGTAGTTTCTCCTGAGAGCAGTTCAAGGTTTCTATGAATTTCTAAAATATCACAGAGGAAAGCTGGCATCTTTACAAGAGTCAAAGAGCATGATCGGCAATCACTTAAGTTTCACATCTGCACTCAGTACTTTCACTCTCATCAAGATTTTTCCCGTAAAATGTATTAAACTTATTTATTTGTGCCTTAGACAGCAGAAGATCAAACCAATCAATCCTAAAGGAAAAAGGAAACCACTGGAAGGACTGATGCTGAAGCTGAAACTCCAATCCTTCGGCCACCTGACGTGCAGAGCTGACTCACTGGAAAAGACCCTGATGCTGGGAGAGACTGAGGGCAGGAGGAGACGGGGACGGCAGAGGATGAGACGGCTGGATGGCATCACGGACTCGATGCACACGGGTGTGAGCACGCTCCAGGAGACGGTGAAGGACAGGGAGGCCTGGCGCGCTGCCATCCGTGGGGCTGCAAACAGCTGGACACAACTGAGCGACTGAACGACTACCACTGCTACTTGTGCTCAGCGGACTTGAAACTAAACTGGAAACACGCGTTTGGCTGAGAAATACCTTTCATCACTAGAAACTGGGGAAGCAGAGGGGTCAAACGATCGTATGAGGGACAGGGACAGTCTGCTCCCTGGTCGGGGCTCCTGCAGAAGCACCCCCCGTCTGGTGTCACTGCCTGCTCGTCTCCCCAGTCGCCTGCTTTTCCAGAACAGAACTTCACTGTGCATCCACCCTGCTCCTGCTCTCGCATTATGCCAAGCTGTCCCTTGCAGGTAACAAACACACACGAGAGGAACATGCCTGGACCCAAAGGAGTGCAAATTCACACATGGAGTGTCTGTGGCAGCGGTGGTGTCTGCACCCTCCTCTGCTCGCATCCCTCCATCACTTACACACTGGACTGAGCTGATGCTGAGAACCCCCCGTCAGGAGAGCTGGATGTAAAAACCCGAGCCTGGGGCTCATTCCCATTTCAACAGGAATCTCAAGGCCAGTGGACCCTACAGAGGCTGTTCGCACTGGGAATCCAGCAGGACTGGAGCTGGCAAAGTCTGCCCTGCGAGCCAAATCTACCTTCTGCCTCTTTTTGTAAATAGTTTCATCAGAACGTGGTCATGTCTGTCCTTACATATGGCTGCTTTACATGGCACGGTACGGCTCAGGAGTTGCAGGCAAGACGATGTGACTTGCAAAGCCTAAAACACTCACTCTCTGGCCCTGGAACCACAGAGAAGCCATCAGCAGCCTTTGACTTGATTTAAAATTGGCACATCCTGCTTTTTCCCCCTTAGCTCCCATTTTGCATCCTCCCCTTACTCCTTGCCATTCCTGGGGAAGACCCCGTTACACTTCTGGAAACTGGGCTCTGGGCTTCCATAACCTCCACTGAAACAAGCATCAGCTGGTCCCTTAGACAGTGGTGGTTCTGGGCTGAATTACAGCCTCCCTGATTTTGATGCCGAAGTCCTAAGACCAGTACCTCGAACGTGACTGCACTGGGGGACAGGGCCTTTAAAGAGCCTGTGGTTAATGAGGCCTTTAGGATGGGCCCTGACCCTGCGTGACTGGTGCCCTTATGGGAGGAGATTCGGACACGGACACACACAGCATGAAACTGGTGTGAAGCATGGGGAGAAGACGCCCAGCCGCAAACCAGGCAGAGAGGCCTCGGGAGGAAGGCACCACCTTGACCTCGGATTTCCGGGCTTCAGGACTGTGAGAAAATGAATGACTCTTTTTAAGCCCCCTAGTCCATGGGACTGGAACCAAGCAGGACCCGTTGGGGCCTCCTAGGGACAATGCCCCATGCACTGCCCCCCCACATGTCCTCTGCCTGCCCCTTGTCCGTAGAAAAACCTTAATAAAAGTTTTAAATACATTTAATCAGAGAAGGGAAAAACAATGTAGAAAGAAAACAATCAAGCAAGACAAAATAACAAATACTTTGGCCGTTAAAGTCAAGGAGCATCAGCTCCTCCTCAGAGGTCACAGGTCACAGCATTCTGCACTATGTCCTCTCAGCGGTTTGGCGGACACTGAAACCCTCACCAGGTGGTAGAAGTTAACTGGACACTGCCCACAAGCCTGGAGACCACAGACCGGTTGCAGCCAGAAGGTTAATGATGATGAGTCCCGATTACCTCATTACTAACCAATCAGAAGACTGTCCACGGGCCAATCACACACCCCACAGCACCTCTCCCTGACCCTGACTTTAAAAGCCTGTCCCTGAAGGCCATCAGTGAATTTGGGTCTTCTGAGCACTAGCTGCCAGGACTCCTTGCTTGGCACCTGCAGGAAACCCTACTTTCCTTCACCACAACTCTGTGTCCATAGATTAGCTTTACTGTGGGCAAGCGGACCCAAGTTTGGTTCTGGAACAGTACTTTGTTACAGCAGCCCTGAAAGACTAGTGCAGTGGTGGGCAGACAGGTTGTGAGCTGCTGGAGCAAACAGAAATGGTTTGGTCCACCAGCAGCCAGCACAGCAGGTAGTACAGCCTGGATTCACCACACATACCCTGCAGGTCTCCACAATAGACGGCATCTTTGGCTCTCAAATCCCAGCTCACTGGAGGCTCACTTTTCATTCCCAACAGGCCGTGTTCCCTGGGTGTTTTGATGCATCTCAGATCCAGCATACCCCAACAGACTGGGAATGCTGGGGAACCAGGTCTCTCTGAGCTTGCACAGGCTAGCCCTACATAATCATTCCAATTTACAGATGTTCCCAGTTATAAAACATCTCCAAAAACCCAGAATGTCTCCATATGTCAAAGCAATCCATCAAAAAACCCGAAACCAAAAATAAAAAGGCGGGGAGGGTCTAAAACCCCACCACTCAATTAAAACGCCATCCAATCCAAACAGGATGAGTAACCCACATATGAGAGGTTTAACAAGGAAAATGCAAGTGTGACAAAAATGACAAGACTACATATACTGTGGATCAAAACAGCCTATGGCTCTAGGTGTAGAAAATACTCTTAAGAAAAAGAAGAAAACCAGTAACAACCATTCATGGTACTCAAGAAAATAACTTCAATTAACTGGCTTCCCCAGATCACTGCCTCTGAGGCTTCACCTCAAATGCGAAAAGATTCTAGCAAACTCATACACGTGAGGTTTGGATGTCAGTGTTGGTAAAAGGAGATGGAGGGACTTGACCAGGAGCTGCGAGCTTTGCCCTGACTCCTCCATTTTAACTTTCCACCCAGTTTAGAGTGTTTCCATAGAAACAGCAGGAAGCCCATCTTATCTGAGCTCATTTTTTGGAACAGTGATATCTGCCTCCAAGCCCCATCCAGAGGCTCTATTAAACCAAACGGGGGAGGCTCCGCTCCAGCCTGTGGAGGGAGGTGGCAGAGGGGGCCAAGGGACCAGGAGAGGACTGGGGATCTCTAACCAGCCCCCACCAGCCCTGATGCCCTCCCCTTTCTGGTTAGTAATATTTCTGTCATTCTGCCAGGTTGTAGGGTACAAAGGGTCCCACTTTAATTGAGCTGTCAGCATCTCCGGCAATCCTATAAAGCCCCGATTATGCACGGCGGGGTTAGTGACACACTTGTTATTGTGGATGCCCTATTTGCGAAACCCAAGCCTGCACCACGCGCGGGTCAGCTCACCCGCACGACCTTCCTGTCATTAGCCGCGCCGATTCCTACCTCACCGCTGAGAAAATCACACGGCGCGGCTTCAAAGCGCCGGCCGGGACTGGATTCGACCAGGAGCTAATCACCCACAAATCCAGCTCAAATGGCAATAATTGGCTAAACTGCTCCCCTCTCCAGAGCTCAGCAGTAATTTGGGATAATAAAGAAAAGAATTATTCAGCCAACTGCCCCAGAATGGATGCCTTGTGACCGACACACTTCACATTTTAATAATGATGGACACAGAATCCAATTTAATTCCGTGTTAACTGAATAACAAGACAGAGAACAATGATACAGAAGGTAAAAAAGTTTGTTCATTTTTTTCACCCCCTTTTTAAAAAACCATGTTGACCTGAGGAATGCTGAAGAGATGTGTACTTCAGGTGAATGATGGCTGAATTATGGCAGAATATGAAGTCCCAGCAAGAACCAAATGAATTATTTTAACAGAGGCAGGAAAAAACAACAACAATGAGCCTATTATATATTGGAATAATTTAAAACAAGAACCAAAAACAGCTCTCACATTGAAAGAAAAGACAGGAAGAAAAAACCTATTCCCGCCAGGATGCACAGACCCTTCTTGATTTTTCCAGCTAACCTTCTCTCTTGGGCGGCTTGTTTTCCTTCCCTCTCACCCTGCCTCTGTCTGGCACTGGGCTTTCGGCATCTGTGATGAGAGCTTCAGACAGGGGATGCCTCTGCGGCCGCCCCTCTTGACACTGACCGCTGTGCAGGGGCCCTGAGGCTGCATGACCGAGCAGGACTGCTCCATCACCATGCTCCATCCTGGACTGGTCCTGTCCTCCCCACCAGACCACCCCTGGAGGCAAGAACCACAAACAAAACCACAGGCTGGAGATGGACTCCACTAGCTCCGAGTAGGTGAGGTTTTTTTTTCTCTTCACTAAAGAAAATCAAACTGAACTCAAGTCTCCCGACTCGGAAGCCAGGACACCCCGGTGTCCAGACCAGTGACATGAGGTCAGGGGTGGAGGGACCCCTCGTGCGACAGACAGTGGGCACTGCCGACAATATTACAGTGACAGACATGGCAAGGGGAATTCTGTAAAAGAAGTAAAAAAACCTGCGGCTGCCTCTTTACTCAAGCAAATGATCCCTAAACCCAGTCACCAGCACTGACACAATATCCCTAGGCAACTGTTTGTTGGCGCGCGTGGGACTGGGGTGTGGGGGTGCAGAACTCGAGTGTGAGGCATCAGGTGAGCTGTGAGTGCATTTCATGTTTACATGACCTGTGTACACCAAAGCCATGGTTTTCCCAGGAGTCACGTTCGGAGGTGAGGGTTGGACCACGAGGAAGGATGAGTGCTGAAGAATCGATGCTTTCCAATTGGGGTGCTGGAGAAGACTCTTGAGAGCTCCCTGGACTGCAAGGAGATTAAACCAGTCAATCCTAAAGGAAATCAACCCTGAATACTCACTGGAAGGACTGATGCTGAAGCTGAAGCTCCAGTACTCTGGCCCCCTGACGTGAAGAGCCGACTCACTGGAAAAGACCCTGATGCTGGGAAAGATGAAGGCAAGAAGAGAAGGGGGTGACATCACCGACTCGACGGACGTGAATCTGAGTAAACTCCGGGAGACAGTGAAGGACAGAGGAACCTGGCATGCTGCAGTCCAGGGGGTCTCAGAGAATCAGACACGACGTAGCGGCCAAACAACCATGTGTTAGTCTTCTGCAGGGAGACGTGTCTTTTCTCTCCGGACAAACACTTCTCAACGTCTTCTCCCTGGGACACACTGTTCTTGCTTCTGTCCTACCTGTCTACCAATTCCTTACCCACCTGACTTGGACACCGCCCCTGCCCAGAGCTGGTTTCTCTCCAAGCCTTGCCCTAGAAGACCTCACCCAAAGCTGTGGACAGCTCTCTCCGGGGTCCCTGGGAGACCCTATTCCTACCCTATGCAGGCCAGTGCTCCTCATCACACCTACACCAGGCTTCCTCCAGCAGCGCAGCCAAACTGGTGAGGGTTGTCACCATGCAAGGCTCCCCCACCTTTGCAGAGCCTCAGCGCCTCCTGGGCCCAGAATACACCCCTCTTCATGCTGCTTCCTCCCCCTTCTCAGCTTAAGTACCCCCAGCAATGGACCTGCTCTGCCCAGTAGGGCCACCATGAGCCCCGAGTGACAAGCGAGGACCCCGCCTGTGGTCAGTTCTGAGATGGGCTGTAGGTGTGAACCACACACCAGGTTCGGAGAGCTCAGCAATAAAAGAGGATGACTCTATATAGGTTATCTGGGACAGGCTCGGTCAAACAAAATGTATTCTTACGTTTAACTTCACTTTCTTTAAAAACTCTTCCTAATGTGAATACCAAAAGCAGGGTGTGATTACATAGCTCACGTTCTATCTGATGGTGCTGCGTGCCTAGACTACCTCTGATCCTCCCTGCCGGGCTCCAGCTTCACCAGGGGAGGGACCATTTTTCTCTGCTCATTGCTGTTTCCTATAACCTGGCACACAACAAACGTTCAAGTAATGCTTGTTGAACAAGTGAACACATAACTGTATGATATCACCATCACCATGGATGGTACAACATTTCATGGAGATTAAATAATTGAATAAGGTCATATGACCAGTGAGGACTACTCCCCAGACCTGCATTCACTTGTTTTCAGGGCTCCGATCCTATCATGGTAACCGTGTGCCTGCACTGCACTGCAGTTGATTAGAAATGTTGTTGCTGTTCAGTCGCTCAGTCGTGTCCGACTCTTTGTGACCCCATGGACTGCAGCACACCAGGCTTCCCTGTCCATCACCATCTCCTGGACCTTGCTCAACCTCGTGTCCATTGAATTGGTGATGCCATCCAACCATCTCATCCTCTGTCACCCTCTTCTCCTCCTGCCTTCCATCTTTCCCAGCATCAGGGTCTTTTCTAATGAGTCAGCTCTTCGCATCAGGTGGCCAAAGTATTGGAGATTCAGCTTCAGGTCTTCCTACAAATATTCAGGTTGATTTCCTTAAGGATTGACTGGTTGATCTCCGTGTTGTTCAAGGGACTCTCAAGAGTCTTTTCCAGCACCACAGTTCGAAAGCATCAATTCTTCAGTGCTCAGCCTTCGTTATGGTCCAACTCTCACATCTGTATGTCAGCATTGGAAAAACCATACCTTTGACTATACAGATTGACTAGAAATGGCAGGCTCATAAAGGATCCCATCAGACAGCAGCTCAGTACACACAGCCTTGCTGTGCAGACGGTAAGTGTAAACCGCCACTCTGGATTCAGCAAAGCACAGAGAGAAACAGCCCTCACGGCCTGCCCCTCTGCATCCTTCTAACGCAGGAATTAAGATGCGGGCACAGGCAGAGGAAGGCAATTCGAACATGGACACGAGTTTCTATTGGAGATATCAAAGGAAGGAGGGATTACTCACTTGGTTCCTAGCTAAAAAAGAAGAAAGCTGGTGCAAATAGCCATGTTTCAATTTTAAGCCAAGACTTGAACCAGGGGCAGCACCCACATGGTGGGTGGGCTCCCGCTGAGCCTCCAGCTCTCTGTGTGTGGCACTCCAGGCAGCCTCCGCTGTGGGTGAGAACCAGCATATAAGGGGACCCCATGGGCAGCCGGTCCCTGGTACTGCTGAGGCCCGGTCTCCAAGAAACATTCCACGGGCAATCTTTTTATGAGCAGCACAAATATTTTCTTCCACAACTATCTACCATGCCACGATGGTGATGACTAGAAACAGCAACTAGTACTACTTAATTTCTCGGAAGGGCTTCCCAGGTGGCTCAGTGGTAAAGAATCCACCTGCAAGGCAGGAGACCCGGGTTCTATTCCTGGGTCAGGAAGATCTGCTGGAGAAGAGATAGGCTACCCACTCCAGTATTCTTGGGCTTCCCTGGAGGCTCAGCTGGTAAAGAATCCACCTGCAATGTGGGAGACCTGGGTTTGATCCCTGAGTTGGGAAGATCCCCTGGAGAAGGGAAATGCTACCCACTACAGTATTCTGGCCTAGAGAATTCCATGAACTGTATAGTCCATGGGTCGCAACGAGTCGGACATGACAGAGTGACTTTCACTATTCTTGCTTGGAGAGTCCCATGGACAGAGGAACCTGGTGGGTTACAGTCCATGGGGTCACAAGAGTTGGACATGACTGAGTGACTTTCACTTTTCACTTTTCCTTAGTGACTAAACAACAACAATTTCTTGGACACTGAACAATACTTTGAACTGAACAGACAGTAAAAGAGAGAGACAGAGACAGACTGTGTTTCTGAAAAAACAAAATGAATCTAGTCATCGCCATGTCCTGGGGCTGGGTGTGCGCTCAACGTTATCACTAAATGCCCAGGACAGCAGGGTCCCTGGTGGTCTAAATAAGCTTGTGGTAAGGTTTCCTTTCAGATGATCAACTGCCCCGGTGCTCCTTACAAGGTGTCTGGTTGAAGGGGGCATCCTTGCTCTCAGTCTTTGTCTAAATGAATGAGTTCAAGAAAAGATACCCAGGACCCCCCAGACCCTCTGGGGACAAGGTGCAAAATGGTTCTCCTCCCAAATGGTCCTGCGGTCTCACAGCTAAGATGTCAGGTGTGACTTTTCTACAGATTCCAGTTTCTTCCCATCAGTTTCAGCTGAGGAAAGGTCAAGTTTCTGAAAACTGTGATCAAATGGATACATGTGCTTACAAATGTGAATACGCATAAGGAAGGTCAAGGATCACTCCCTTGGTGAGCAGGAACCGGCGTGCCCACCAGGGTCACCAGTGGGCCTTTTCACAGACAGCAGTCAGTTCACCGTCTGAACGCAGTCGGAACCAAGCAGAGGGGAGAGGGTGGCCAGCACGCGCACCCCCAGATGGCAAGCAGGGGCTGCTCTGCTGCACACACACAGTGCGCGGGGGTGACAGCGACGAAGGTGATGGAGGGGGTCTTTCACCAAGCATCCTCTCCCGACGGCGCCTCTGCTCCAACTTAGTGGGCGTAACAGAGACGGAGAGATGCGTGCCCTAAATATGGAGTAAAATCAGTGACGACCGCCACACCTTACTGATACACAAATTCTGGGTAATCTCAGCAGCTGTCAAAAACGTGCTTCAGGAAACATCCACACACACAAAAAGACTGTACCTGGGACTTCCCTGGGAGTCCAGCAGTTAAGAATCCCCTTGCAACGCAGGGGGTTTGGGTTGGATCCCTGGTCGGGGAACTAAGATCCCACAGGCTGCAGAGCAACTGAGCCCGAGCGCCAGAACCACAGAGTCACGAGCCGCAAAGATTCCGCGTGACACAGCTAAGATCCAACCAGTCAACAGACAGACGAGTTAAAAAAAAATGCTTGTTGAACCAATGACAAGAACACAGACCAAGTGCTTGAATAATGTATCTTATCAAAAAAGACCGTACCTTGTTTCACTCCACAGGCCTCAAATATCAAAATTTAAGGTACAAAGGAGGAGGAAGTGATGTTCAACCAATCCTCTGAGGCAACACATTAGGAAAAAAATGACTCCGTGGGTTTCACTCTAGCAGTTGATTGTTAATCAGGACAATTTAATGATGAAACACTGCAAATATTGTGTCAGCAAGTTAAAAATGGTCTTGTTGTTTCAATACAAGAATCACTTAGTCTATACTATATACAAAGTATTGTATTTCATGCCCCATTTACTGTAACATATTAGTGGGTTCAATCATCAAGTAACAACTGTTTCTTTGCTGGGCTCAGATACTGGGGAGGGGGAGTCTACAGTGGGAAGAGTCCATCCGGGCTCAGAGAGCTGTACACACATACAGAGCTCTGGTCCTGTTCCTTTATGGGCCCTTCAACAATATTAAATAATTGCACATTTAGATTTTAGCTTATCAATGCTTTTTTTTAAAGTGCTAACCAACTGAAACACCATTTGACATGCAGCTCTTCATTTAATTATTTAAGATTACTCAGAGAGAAGACTGGAGAGCAGAGCCTTCTTGCAATGACCTGACTGATTCACTTCACTATTACAATGTCAGAAATATTTACTAGGAAAAAACAGGCTGCAACAATTCTCTGCAAAACAAAAAGCCATACAGTCCTCAATGATAAACTGCTTGCCATCTCTGGCCACTTCTCATGTTAAAAAGAAATCCAAAGTTGAGACTAAGACAGGATGTTTCCTGTGTTGGCTTCTCTTTGGTTTACTCCTAGACACTGTGTGTACTTATCTGTGGTGTGAAAGTAGCAGGGAGGGTGAGGCAGTGGTGACTGGAAACCCAAGAGGTTAGAAAAAGCTCATTCATATATTGAATCCATAAACTGCCCCTTGAGAAAGCAAGAGAACGGTAACTCATGATTTCAGGTTGGTTAAGGGGTCTGTGGGGAATGGCAGGTGCTCATGTAATGACTCCCCACAGAACACAGTACCGTGTCCCCCTTTTTGCCTCGACTGCCAGGATGCTCAGAGATAAATTTTTCCAAGTAGGTTTTCTGATAGATGTCTTTTCGTTTGGTGCCTTTTATTGTTTTCACAAGTTTGGGTTTCTTCCCATGTAAAATCAAGTTGAAAGAAGGAAAAGAAGAAAAACAATGGAGAGGAAGGTTTAGCCCCAAACTAAGGGCATAAGAAAACAGTTAAGGGATTGTTTTGGGAGGGGTGGGAGCCGTGTGGCTGTAGATCTCAGACTGACTCCCCTCGAGGGGCACTCACGGTACCCACATGGCCCTTGCTGCGGGGTGGATGCAGAGGTCCCTGGCAGGACCCGAGCTGCCCAGGATCCCGAGCTGTTTGTCACTTCTTGCTGTGGAAAGAGGCTCGGAGCCCGGGCTGAAGCATTTTGGTCTTTGAACCTCGAACGGTGCTGTGAGGGGCACAGAGCCGATCTCCAGACAATAGTTCAGAACTTGCTCAGCAAAGCCTCTTTTTTTTCTTTTCTTTCTTCAAAGGTTGAAATTTGTTCTACAGATAAAAGTAATGCCTTCAGGGAAAATAACTCTAAGGCATTCCTGGCAAATTCAAGTCCCTCCGAGCATCAAGCTACTATTGTTCCGAGGTACAGTCAGCTGGGAATGACAAGTTAGAAAGGGAAAGCCAGAACTTAAAAAACCAAACCAAACCAACAAACAAAAAATGCTGGGGGCGGGGGGTGGGAATGAGGAAGTTTGAGGCCTGATGCTGCTTGGTTGCTTCTATCTGAAAGCTGGCAGGTGTGAGAATATACACACACTTATGAGATAAAACACACTCTTGGGCTGCTTAGAAGGGACAAAATAAAGAGATGCTTGTAGGCTTTAGGAAGCTGACTCTAGCACGGCAAGTAACAGCCATCTCTCCCTAAGGACACCAGAACGGTTCTCTGGCCTCGGCAAATATTTCCTCCCGTCTAAATTCTCTGAAAACTTCTCATGGGTGGAGAGGGAGTTAATAAAAGAAACAATATGTATAAGAAAATGCAAGGTGCCCAGAGTACGGGCTAATGGAATCTGATGCTGGCTTTAATTTTAATGAAGAAAGTTGCCAGTAGCAACAAAACTGTCAGCAGCCGCTGAGGACCATTAATAAAGACGGGGACGACATTAGTGCCGGGCATCAGTACAAAAGGTTCCCCTCGCTTCATGCTGTGCTAAATTGGCTGCCCAATTTTTCTTAAGTGTCCATTCTATTTAGAAGACAATTTATTAATTTTTGCCATTTATTGTCAGTTGACAGGCCATCATTTTGTAGCCCGAATTTTAGATGAAAACTAATTGAAAAGACTGGCAGTATTTATGAGGGGTATTATTTGTCAATTACAGCAGCAAAGACTCCTTGCTACCACCGATGCTGATGCCCCAGCTCTTTGGGGGTGAGGACTGGTACGGCTGGCATTAAAATATGAGGGAGTCTCTCCCAGCTCATCAGCTCATCAATTTCACAGGCATGGACGGAAGCCACCTTCACATTATAGGGACCCTTCACGGTAGACGGATACGTTGTAACTTTTGACAAAGGGGATGTACACAGCAAGTAAGGAGTACGGATCCCAGTGAGCACAAAATATAATTCACAGCGAAATAATTCATATTCGTTACTTTTTATCATCTCTGGATAAGAGTCATCCTAACTACTTAAGCCATCTGCCTTCTTAATTTTATACAGTTTAAAAATAATTCCCTCTAAATTGCTACATTTTAAACAAATTCAAATAGATATATATGTTCTGCCTGTCAGTTTTCCAACTTGAAGGTTCAATGTCTTTAAAAAAAAAAAAACACTAAGCCTATCTTTTAGAAGAAATGACTGTAACCAGTAAAAAGTCCTCCAGAATCTTGCAGCTGAGAAGTTTGATAAACATATTTCCCTAAAGATGTTGTATTTATATGCTACAGTGTTATTTTTTCATGTTTTAACTAATGCTTCCAAAACCTTGGATAAAATGTGATGGAGTAGTGAATATTAATTTATCAACTAAAGAAAAATTAAATGATTTATAATGTTATGTGCCCAGCCTCAGTTATGGTGATGGTGGAATTTGAAGATTGCTATATCGTCAGAATTATGTTCCATTTGAATTTATACAAAGTTGAAGGTTTTTGCAATTAAGATAAGCATTTCCCCCAAATGGCAATACTAAATTAAATGATGTACAATCATGGTGTCTTGTCAGTTATCCAATCCCCTGCCAGAAAAAACAAAAATTCTCTGAGATCACCCAGGCAGCCTTGTGGAAAGCTCACTTAGAACATTCAAACACTTAAAACAAAAAACACAGCACGGATCAAAAGGCATATTTCAGGATGAACTTCAGTAGACCTCTGGGTCCTTCAGTGCTTTCTTTGTACCCAGTCAATTTGCAAGAGACTTTTATGCTGAATTCTTGGAAATCACTTATAGGAATACACAGAACATGCTTCTATTAGTCTTTCCTTACCAGCAACTGACCATGTATTTGCTGTCATCCCAAAGCTGGCCTGCTGGCTCAGAGGGGCTCCTGTCACGCACGCAGGGGACACACGTGGAGAGATAAGCCACATGGGTGTGACAAGCAAGCCGTGTTTTCATGGGTATTCACTTCTGCAGTTTCTATTTTAAAAGGAATGGCCGCAACCAGGGTGGTGTGCTCCTCAACAGACATGTTTGGAGCATCCCAGGAGGGTCAGGGACAGGAGAGGGGAGGAACCTCAGGGAAGATGACCATGAGCATCAACCCCGGGATAAGCCTAGCCTCTCCCCCGAGCTACGGACTGCTGGGGCGGAACCTGGGGGGGCTCCAACACGCAAGTCCACACGCAATGCTTGTTCCCACACAAACAACTCTGGGACCAATAACGAGGGTGGGGTTAGGTTGTACATCTTTACGTGTGTCTACAGCAGTGTCCTTGAACACCGGACTACACCACCCGGACTTCACCACAGGAACCAAGTGGCTCAAACACCAGCCGGCACGAGCTGACCCCTTACTGACAAGGGGTCTTTGGGCTTTAGCCTCAAGTGGCCAGTGCTGTCTGCAGCAGCTTTTCTTCTGGTTTTACTGAGAAATAACTGACGCGCATCACTGCATAGGTTTAAGGCATATAGCACTATGGCTAATTTACAAATGCTGTGAAATGATTCCCACAAAAGGTTCAGCTAACATTCATCTTCCCATAAACATACAGTGAAAAGAAAAGGAAGAGGAAAAGAGAAAGGGGCGGGGAGCTTTTCTTTGTGATGAGCACTCTCAGGACTCACTCTCTTAACAACCTGCCTGCACACCACAGAGCAGTGCTGGCTACAGCCATCATGCTGTCCATCACATCCCTAGTACTTATGTAACTGGAGGAAAATTGCTTTACAGCGATGTGTTGGTTCCTGCTGTACGACAACTCAAATCAGTCATAATTATATATGTCCCCTTCCTCTTGAGCCGCCCTCCCCTGCGAACCCCCACCCATCCCTCGAGGTCACCACAGAGCGCCAGGCTGGGCTCCCCGTGTTATGCAGCAGCTTCCACTATCTCCCTGTTACGTAGCAGCTTCCCACTAGCTCCCCGTGTTACACAGCAGCTTCCCACTAGCTCCCCGTGTTACGCAGCAGCTTCCCACTAGCTCCCCGTGTTACGCAGCAGCTTCCCACTAGCTCCCTGTTACGCAGCAGCTTCCCACTAGCCCTCTGTCACGCGGCAGCCCCCACTGGCCCCCGTGTCACACTTGATACTGTGCATACGTCAACGCTACTTTCTCAACTCGTCCGCTCTCTCCTTCCCTAGCTTTGCTCACCAGTCCGTTCTCCATGTCTGTGTCTCCATTCCTTCCTTGCAGATAGGTTCACAAGTACTATTTCTAGAGCTAATCAATGAATTTAGTCAAGTCACAAGATGTAAAATACACAGAAATCCCTTGCATTCCTATACACTAACAATGAAAAACCAGAAAGAGAAATTAAGGAAGTAATCCCATTCACCACTGCAACAAAAAGAATAAAATACCCAGGCATAAACCTACCTAAAGAGACAAAAGTCCTGTATGCAGAAAACTATGAGATATTGATGAAAGAAATCAAAGATGAAACAGATGGAGAGATATATCATGTTCGTGGGCTGAAAGAAGCAATATTGTGAAAATGACTATACTGCCAAATGCAATCTATAGATTCAATGCAATGCCTATCAAGTTACCAGTGGCATTTTTCACAGAACAATTTTTTTTTTTTTTTTTACAATTTGTATGGAAACACGAAAGACTCTGATATAAGGCAATCTTGAGAAAGAAAATTGAAGCTGGAGGGATCAACCTTCCTGATTGCAGACTATATCACAAAGTTATAGACATCAAGACAGTATGATACTGGCACTTACTTAACTTCTTAATGTATTAACTGGAAGTTTGTACCTTTTGACCACCTTCCTCCAACTCCCTGTCCCCCTTTCTCTGGAAACCACAAATCTGATTTCCTTTTGTGGGAGTCTCGTTTTTGTTTTGTTTCTTTAGACTCCACATATAAGAGAAGTGCTGAAATTTAATGGCAACCCTGGTAGGGATATTTATTGGTTGGTTCTCCTGCATTAGCCTCCAGTTTCACTTCAGCCTGTGTACACAGGGCCAACACGTGCCCTGGGTCAAGGTCACTGTCTTGTTGGTCCACACCGTGTCCCCAAACCATGCGGGCAGGGTCAGAACTGGACAGGAAGGTGGTCCACGTGAACACCATCTGGGGGCCTTCTGTCTACACTACTGCTGGCTTAGTAGACATCCTGGAGACGACAGGAAGACCTGGGTTTCAGCACATGGAATAGGAGAACACACTGAGCCTGAACTCAAAGAGGGCAGAGCCAGGAGGTGCCTCCTGGTGCCAGAGTTTGGGGCTGCCCCCTGCCTCCTTGCCAGCGCCAGGCGAGGTGCACTTTCTCACATGCAGCCCCCAGACCATTCTAGGTGAGCCACCAAGGATGGGGACAAACCTCAAGAAGGAGCCACAGCCTCAGGAATGCTAGATTAATATGCACATTAGAAATATCGTCAGTATTTCCAAGACAAGACTGGCCTTCCTGGAATGCAGCAGCCTCTGTGCCTCCAGAGATATCCCCTACTCTCCCCACCAAGGGAAAGAAGCCCACGTCTCTGCAGCAAGGTCAAGGACGTCTCCTCCCTTCCCAGGTGTCTAGTTCTTCAGGTACCAACAGGCCTCCTGGTTTCCCAGCATCATGTAGTCAAGAGAAACAGGTCTGAGTCAATGTGTATGGACAGCAGCCAAGTGGCTCAATGGTAAAGAAATCCACCTGCCAATGCCAGAGACTCAGGTTTGATCCCTGGGTCAGGAAGATCCCCTGGAGAAGGAAATGACAACCTACTGGAGAATTCCATGGACAGAGGAGCCTGGCAGGCTACAGTCCATGGGCTCGCAAAAAGTTGGACACAATTTGGCGACTGAGCACTACAAAGACCCAAAGTTCAGGAATGAGTCTAAAGGGAAGGAAGACACTCTACTTATATTTAAACCTGGAATGACTTCATTTTTAATTCAGTGTAACTCGGCTTTTAAAACTAAGATAAAATAAGCCTGGAATTAGGTTTGAACTCAAGCTGTAACTGACTTAATAACCAAGTTGAGAAAAGATTGATGATGTTTAAATCAGTTCAGTTACGTCCGACTCTTTGTGACCCCATGGACTGCAGTACGCCAGGTCTCCCTGTCCATCATCAACTCCTGGAGCTTGCTCAAACTCATGTCCAATGAGTCAGTGATGTCATCCAACCATCTCATCCTCTGTCATCCCCTTCTCCTGTCTTCAACCTTTCCCAGCATTAGGATCTTTTCCAAGGAGTCAGTTCTTCACATCAGGTGGCCAAAGTATTGGCGTTTCAGCTTCAGCATCAGGCCTTCCGATGAATATTCAGGACTGATTTTAAGATTGACTGGTTTGATCTCCTTGCAGTCCCAGGGACTCTCAAGAGTCTTCTCCAACACCACAGTTCAAAAGCATCAGTTCTTCAGTGCTCCGCTTTCTTTAGAGTTCAACTCTCACATCCATACATGGCAAGGAAAAACCATAGCTTTGACTGCATGGACCTTTGTCAGCAAAGTAACGTGTCTGCTTTTTAATATTCTGTCTAGGTTGGTCATAACTTTTCTTCCAGGGGCATCTTTCAATGGCTACAGGCACCATCTGCAGTGATTTTGGAGCCCCAAAAATTAAAGTCTCTGTATCCATTGTTTCCCCATCTATTGGCCGTGAAGCGATGGGACCAGTTACCATGATCTTTGTTTTTTGAATGTTGAGCTTTAAGCTAGCTTGTCACTCTTCTCTTGCCCTTTCATCAAGAGACTCTTTAGTTCTTCACTTTCTGCCATAAAGGTAGTGTCATCTGCATATTTGAGATTATTGATATTTCTCCCAGCAATCTTGATTCCAGCTTGTGTTTCATTCAGCCTGGCATTTCGCACGATGTACTTTGCATGTAAGTTAAATAAGCAGGGTGACAATATACCACCTGGACATACTCCTTTCCCAATCTGGAACTGGTCCATTGTTCCATGTCCGGCTCTAACTGTTGCTTCTTGACCTCCATACAGATTTCTCAAGAGGTGGGTAAGGTGGTCTGGTATTCCCTTCTCTTGAAGAATTTTCCACAGTTCATTGTGATCCACACTATCAAAGGCTTTGATGTAGTCAATAAACCAGATCAGATCAGTCGCTCAGTTGTGTCCGACTCTCCGTGACCCCATGAATCACAGCACGCCAGGCCTCCCTGTCCATCACCAACTCCCGGAGTACACTCAAACTCATGTCCACAGAGTTGGTGATGCCATCCAGCCATCTCATTCTCCGTCGTCCCCTTCTCCTCCCGCCCCCAACCTTTCCCAGCATCAGAGTCTTTTCCAGTGAGTCAACTCGTCGCATGAGGTGGCCAAAGTATTGCAGCTTCAGCTTTAGCATCAGTCCCTCCAATGAACATCCAGGATTGATCTCCTTTAGAATGGACTGGTTGGATCTCCTTGCAGTACAAGGGACTCTCAAGAGTTTTCTCCAGCACCACAGTTCAAAAGCATCAATTCTTCGGCAATCAGCTTTCTTCACAGTCCAGCTCTCACATCCATACATGACCATGGGAAAAACCATTGCCTTGACTAGATGGACCTTGGTTGGCAAAGTAATGTCTCTGTTTTTTAATATACTATCAAGGTTGGTCATAACTTTCCTTCCAAGGAGCAAGCGTCTTTTAATTTCATGGCTGCAATCAGCATCTGCAGTGATTTTGGAGCCCAAAAAGATAAAGTCTGACACTGTTTCCACTGTTTTTCCATCTATTTCCCATGAAGTGATGGGACCAGATGCCATGATCTTTGTTTTCTGAATGTTGAGCTTCAAGCCAACCTTTTCACTCTCCTCTTTCACTTTCATCAAGAGGCTTTTGAGTTCCTCTTCACTTTCTGCCAGAAGGGTAGTGTCATCTGCATATCTGAGGTTATTGATATTTCTCCCAGCAATCTTGATTCCAGCTTGTGCTTCTTCCAGCCCAGCGTTCCTCATGATGTACTCTGCATATAAGTTAAACAAGCAAGGTGACAATATACAACCTTGACGTACACCTTTTCCTATTTAGACTTTTTTTGGAACTCTCCTACTTTTTCTATGATCCAATGGATGTTGGCAATTTGATCTTGAGCCTTGAGAACCCAATGAACAGTATGAAAGGATGTTTAAATACAGAAGAGCAAAGAGAATTTAGGTGCCATTTTCTTTTGAATAAATATACTAATGAGTCTGAAATGCCTGCCACACTACCATGAATCCCCTGGTCCAGCCATGTCATCATTTCCCATTGCCCGTTGACCAGGCCTTCCCTTCTTTTCCATCCCAAGCCTGATGCATGCAACAGCAGCTCATGCATCAGCAAGGCCAGGATCTACATGGGACGCCTGAGAACGGTGGCCAGCTAAACGTCAAAAAGGAAGGCCTTCATCTGGTCTTCCTTTAAATGTTTTCTGCTTTGCTTTACTTTCACAAAACCAGGCAAGGATCCATTAGTCATCCCAGTTTAAATTAAATGATGTTGAGGTTTCAGAAGTAACAGAGAGAGAAAAACTGAAAGCTCTCCCTCTGAAGCATCCTCTTGGGATGCAGGTCACACCGCAAGAGCCGACCCACATCCCGGGCTCCAGCTGCAGAAGTGAGCTAAACTTGCAGGGATCAAAACTTCCCAGGACACCGGCTTCAAAACCAAGGAAGACTAAACTGTCTCTCATAACTTGCTCCATTAACTTCTACATAAAAAAAATAACAAGAAAGTAAAGTGGGGGTGGAGGGTGGTGGTGTGGGGAGAGGGGGATTAACGTTTTTTTTTGAATTGCATCTTATTCTAAAGACAACAGGAAATGGGCTTTATTTAAATTTTCTATTTTTGGTCGCATTGGGCTTTTGTTGCTTTTGCTCGGGCTCTCTCTAGCTGATGGGAGGGGGTGCTGCTCTTCACTGAGCTGAGCGGGCTTCTCACTGCGGCGTCTTCTCTTGTTTCGGAGCATAAGCTCTATGAGTGGGTGGCAGTAGTTGCAGCTCACCCTAGAGCAAGTCCTTGGCAATTGTGGCACATGGGCTTAGCTGCTCGGAGGCATGTGGGATCTTTCCGAACCGGGGATTGAACCTGTGTCCTCTGCACTGGCAGGCGGATTCTTACCCACTGCGCCAACGGGCAAGTCCTAGCCATTTTTGAAACTTCACTCAGGTGACAACCCACAGCTCAATAGATGACGCAAGTAAAGCTTAGACAGGCTAAGAAAACTCCCCAAATTATGGCACTGATGGGTAGAAGTAGAGGCACCAGGCACTGGGCTGGCCTGGACTCACAGCCTTTTGTTCCCACCACATGTCTAGGCCAGGAGCTGACTCCCCACCATGGAGTCTGTCTGTGGCTATGACCGACCACATCTCAATCAATGCTTGGAGAGTCAGCTGATACTCTGCGGCCGCAGTGCAGTTCCAGAGAACCAGCTGGCTCTGACTCTTTGAAGAAGGGCATGACAGTCATCTGGGAAATAAACCTGTGACAGGGTGGAGGGACCTCAGGTCCTACCCAAGGGGATGGGAAAAAAAGAGGAAGACGCACTCTCTGTGCCCTGGGCCACATGGTTTGCCGACCATGATGCACGGTTCAGTTGGACGCAGAGAAGAAACATGGTCTTTTCTGTGCAATATTCCATATCTGTTGATCTTGATCAAGTACTGGACCGAACTACCTCAGCTGTGACAGAAGTTGCCAAAGCTTGATCATAGGATTGCAGGGCTTTTCATGGGTTTTGCTCTGGGTGTTGGATGTGACCCCAGGAAGTCTGGAAGGTAAGGGGAGGTTGGGTGGGTGCAGCGTCTGCTCCACAGGGTGGATCCACTTTTGTCAGCTGCGTAATTTGGATTCTACATCTTGGTCTTCATCATCCTATGAATCTATGCATCTTATTCCTTCTCCTTCCCCCGAAGAAAGCCCAGAGATGGCATATTTACCATACTTGCTTCATTAAAAACAAACAAACAAAAAAAACTGGAGTCATTAGGTGCAGCCCAATGACAGCATCTGGTATTTCTGTACCGGAAAGTGATGGAGATCATGGGCCTTTACTTTGGCATTTTTGCTACTAACGTTGTTTCTCAACTTAACTCTGAGAGCAGTCGACATTTATTTCTAGCAGAACCCCAAACAACCATCCTTCTCTCCCATCTCAATACATCAGCCTGTGGGTTTCTCACTTTGCTCCCCACAAAAATGAACTCATTTGTTCTACAAATTTCAGCACTTGTAAATGCACTTATCATATTTTACTCCCTAAATGAGGTTGAATAATATATTCAGTCTGATTAAATTTTCATTAACATTCAAAATCATGGTTCAGTCACACAGTCTGGAAAAACATTCTGGCTTTTTGAGCCCTCAAATAATTACCAGAGGGTCTTGGGAAGTGATACCTACTCTGGCAAACAAAGAAAAACAAAATCGCGTCCCAGACTGTCTACAATAGGCGGCGACTGGAGATGGAAAAGCAAGCACATCCTTAGATGGGCCACATCCCTGGAGGGCTGAGAGATTTATCTGTACCTGCCTTGGGGTTAAAGAGAAAGAAACAACACCACAAGGAAACAACACCATTGCAAGTCCAGGGTTTTTCTGATTCAGTATTGGAAGCAGTAAGAAAGGCACAACCTTGGACCTTAAAAAATTCCTCCCTTAATGTGCCTCTATCACAAGATTTCTATGCTTGAAACAGAGAAGAGGAAGCACCCCCGCTACCATATGGTCTGTAAAGAAAGGCAGATTCCTTGACACACTCTTGGATTCTAATGCCTACATGTGCACTATTTATTGCTTGTCCTCTGACCACGCAGAGAGCTCCAGTAAATGGAGAGAGAAATGAAGAAAGGTCCTCAAGGAAAGAGTGGAAACGTTCATTGATTTCCCTCCTTTGTGGAGTGAACTGCCCAGCTATTGAAATTAAGGGGTCTTTTGTAAGTTGCTCAACTTTTCGGAGGCACGATCCATCTCCCCACCTCTACCTTCGCAACCTCTTTGTTGGAAGATGTCAAGGGTCTATCAGAGATGCACTGAAGCTGGGACACACAGAAGCGGCCTGGGAGTTATCGGGCTGATCTGGGGTCCACCTCTGTGTTCACGCCCACTGCTAATTCATCATGGCCCGGACAGCTGGACTGATTGCCGGCCTCCCAGCACAAAGCGGGGCCGGCTGACCACCCCTGGACCCTGGCCGGGGGTGGGGTGGGGGTGGGGGTGGAGGGCTGCCCGCACGGGCTGCAGCAGCCCCGAGATAAGTGCTGGCTGTCGGTGCAAGGACAAAGAAGGGCAGGCCCTGGGGAGAGAGAGGAGATTAAAAAAAAAAAAAATTCCTCACAACTGCTTTATCTGATGAGGGTTATGGCTAATTAATTATAAACTCAATTACCTAACCCTTACTTCAGCAGTCTCCATTCATTAAGAGATAAAACTTGACTGACGGCTAACTTTCTCTCGCACACAGACACACACGGGCAGGCTTGCTTGCACTCATACTTGCTAACACCCCATTGCCTGGAAAGATCTCCGAAGGCACCCACACCTGTCACAAGCTGGACTGATTCCGGTCCCTCCACCCCACTCCCGCTTTCCAGCCCCGGCCCCCTCTGCCGCACCATCTCCCATGCTGAGACCCACACTAAGAGGCGACACCCCAGACAACGAGATGTACACGCGCCCCCATGTCTCTGCTGCATGTTAAGTGGATCCTTTAATTTGGGTGCAAAACTGGGAAATCGGCTGGCAGGGCGGTGTCTCCTCCTTCCCAGAGCAAACCTCCCTAGTCAGGAAGAGGGAGGAGAGGGCCAGGCAGGCGCTTGGTATTTTTACATGTCAGTTCCCACCCCCGCCCCCCTAAATTCTGGACAGGCTTGACCTTCTTTTCAGAGGCTCGCACCTCGTCTCAGAGCCCGCAGCCGCTCACAGGCCCGCTTCATCAATAGGCTCTATTCAGCGAAGGTTGTTAATCTCTTTCACCCTCTCCGCTTTGCCCACTTTAATGTATTTTCATGTCTATAAGTTCTTTTAATAAGCTGGGAGGGTCTGGGAGAGAAATACTTCAGGTTTCCTTACTGCTCGTCGCCAAAATTACCTCTGGCGCGCCGCCGACGAGATGGGGCTTCGTGCATCCCAACAGTGGGCCCCCCGCCTCTTTCCTTCCCAAGGGGGGACCAGAACCCCCAGCTTTCAGATCGGAGAGCGTCAGGACGCGCTTCCCACCCCGCTCTTCCGGGCCCACAGGCTCCCGCGCTGGGACCTCCCGGCAGCCTCCGGGGTGTTTACGGGTGACCAGGGCGGACATCCGGGCACAGAGCCCCGCGCCCTGCCCCCCAGCAGCCTGGGCTCAGCCACAAGTGCTCCAGAGTGGGGAGACCAAGGGGTACGGCTGGTGAAGTGACGCCCAGGGCGGACAGCACACCTGGCCGGAAAACCCCCAAACCAGTGCGGTCCTCTCACAGACGCCACAGCCCCGCCTGGTGCATCATGGGAGTCTGTTTAAGGGGAGCGGATGGAGCTTCCTCTGCCCCGCCCTTAGCCCTCACCTGGTGCATCATGGGGAGCGTCTGGTTGGAGGTGGGGCGGAGCTTCCTCTGCCCCGCCCTTAGCCCCTGCCTGGTGCATCATGGGAGCCTGTTTAAGGGGAGGGGATAGAGCATCCTCTACCCTGCCCTTAGCCCCCACCTGGTGCATCATGGGAACATCTGGTTTAAAGGGAGTGGGCAGAGGAAGCTCTGCCCCTGAGTTGGCCCTGCCTCGGGTGTTCGATTCTACATGTCTTCTAGGCCCAAACCCCCACGTCTGTGGCGCCTCCCTTCCTCTCACTGCACGAGCAGGACCTTCCTGGTTGATGCCCACACACAGTCAGGACCCACGCTCTGCAGGGCACTGAGCACCGCGGACACCAGCGTTCCAGACCAGGGTGGAGCTCAGAGGGCCCAGAAAAGCTGGCCGGCGGGCCCAAGGCTGACCAGCCCGGAGGACACCCAGAGGCCAGGTCTCTGGGACGTGAGAGAGCCCCATGAATGCCGTCGCAGCCCACACTCTGCCTGGGAGCCGCCCCCATCGGTTGTGGGCAGTGAGGGGACACTGCATGGCGACAGAGGTTGTACCCAGGGCAAGACCCTGAGACAGGGACCAGCACTGCCACTGACCCAACATCCTAGGAGAGGACCCCTGCCCACAACAGGTGACGGTCCCCACAGATGGACACAGACCTGCAAGACCACAGGTCCCCTGGGATGGCCTTGGTGCGAGTGGGCTGTGGGGTGAAACCATGGAGCTCCTCAACCTTGCTGTACAGTCCTTATCTTTCTGAGTCCCCAGCAGCACAACGCCTGTCTCCTGGAGACAGCCAGAACAGCCAGGTTGATCATGAACTTGAATACTCTTTGCAAAGCAGCTGTTTTTCAGGAACACACAGCAGCTATCCCAAATGGCTCTAAAGTGTTTCTGGTCAAAGGGTGCCCGCCCAGCAACCACAAGTGAAGAAGAGACACCTCACCATCACATTTCATTGTAGCCTCTGAACAAAAGCTGCTTGGGTAACGTCACCACAGTGAGTGTGCATCTGGGCTGTGGAGACCATGGCACAGGGGCTGCGGCCCAAGGAAGCCAGGTGGTCGTTTTGAGAATTTGAGGAGTGTCACTAATTTTTAAAGTAAGATTAGGAATAAGGGTAGCAGTTAATAACTGTGGCTACTGCTGCTTCTCCTGTATTGAAATAAAACAGAACTTCTCACGACTGTATTTGAACTGCTGTCTCTAAAGGGTAGAGGGGTTTCCCAGATGGTGCACTGGTCAACAATCCACCTGCTAACGCAGCAGCAGCAGGAGATGAGGGTTCCATCCCTGGGTCAGGAAGATGCCCTGGAAGACGAAAGGGCAACCTACGCCAGCATTCTTGCCTGGAAAATCCCATGGAGACGGGATCCTGGGGGGCTGCAGTCCCTGGGGTTGCAAAGAGTCAGTCACGACTGAGCATGCACACACAGGGCAGATGTGCGATTCTTCCTCCGGGAGTCTCTACCTCACTGGCCCCTGGGCAGCATCTTTGTTTTCTTCTCAATCACACTCTAACCCACCCAGGCTTGCTGCAGTGTCTGCGTCGCAAAGAGAAGCTGCTGACAGCAGTGGCCCAGGCACGCAGACGTGGCAGAGGGGAGGTGGGTGTGTGGGCCCCTTGGGTGACAGCCGGGACGTGGGGAGGTCTGGGTCTTCTTGGAGCATTAGTATATCTTGCTTCCTTTCCATTCTGTATCCTCCACTAACGAGGATGAGCAGCGAAGGAGACCAAGCTAGAGAAGCCAAAGGTGGAAGGCAGGACCGGTGAGCCTGGAGAGGTAGAGGGACTGTGTCTTAAGGAGAGACATGCAATGTGTACCATTGCAACAGGAAGATGGTCACATCGGGTACCAAGAACACATTTTCTTCCCAGCCAGGGGTGGTGGGGGATGTGGACCAAGAAGCATGAAAAAACCCTGTGTCCTGGAGAAGGGCAGGGCAAGGAACCAGGTGAGATAGGAAACTCCAAGCCCTACAGGTAACTATCTGCAGTGGGTGGCCCCCCCAGTATCCTCAGGGCAGGAGGGTGTCATCACAGTGGGCGTGGGAACCCTCTCCCAGCCACACGCTGTGAACCTGCCACCCCCCTGGGGCGTGATGCAAATCCATGCCACGGACCAGCACGGAGGAAAGACCACTGATGGAAAACTCGACGTCAGCTTGTTTACATCACCACCACCACTCCAATAGAAGAACTGCTTTTAAATCTGACTGGAAATGATGAATACTTGGAGAGACATTCAGGAAAAAAACAGTTAATTACAGTCATATGTGTAGTCATAATTGGGCCTTGTTGGCCAATAGAAGGAAGACATTTGCAACTTTTCCCAGGAAATTATATTCGAAATCCTTCACGAGGTGGACCTCGTCCTTTTTTCTGAGAAAACTTGATGGCGGTCTTTAGTATTCACTGGCATAATTAGGACTGCAGTTAATTTCATTAAATTCTCTTGCTGCTAAATGAAGCGGATTACGAGACATCTTTTATTGCAAGGCGTGAAATTACAGCCTGTCAGCTGCCAATGGTGGGGTGAAACTAATGAATTACAGGGTAAATAACACCAGAATTAACCAGCCAATTTAACAGAGCGCCACAGAGCAAAGTCATTTTACTTAAGAGCTTTAAGGAGTAACATGGCCAGGACACCTCTGAAGTACAGTATGACCAGGGAGCCCTTACCCCTTCAGACCCCAGACACTGAGAGGATGGCGAGAAGCAAAGAGAACGTAGTCGTAGAAATGACTCTCAAACAGTGGAAAAGCATTAAGAGCCCAGATGAGAGAAACTGTCCCAAGTATTTACAAGCTGAGGAAGAAGTTAGAGGAAAAAATGATCAAGGTGCAACTGTGTGTTCCTCACTCTTGCTTGTTGAGGGGATCAGGAAAAGTTGATCTGTGTGCTCTGTTGAATGGCTACCTTTGGACACAACAAATACACAATAACTTTGAGAACAGTACCTGACAGGTGAATTACACGATCAGCATTAGTCTCATAAGTAGTGATCTCACCATGAACATCACAATCAATGGGTATTATTTTCATCATGAATTATTCCCCCTTTTTGCTAAATCCAAAAAGTTGTTGAGATGGCAGTTATTTTTTATTTTTTTTTAGGTCTGAAATGCAATACAACCAGCTCCCAGTATTAGAAGGAAGCTGTCTGCCTACAAGTGTAGCTTTATTCACTTTATTCAGAATCTCACCAACTGCAGACTCTCCCCGCAGGGGCTGTGCTGGAGGTCTGGGGGGAGTAATATGATGACAGGTCATTCCCTGAAGAGGCTCAACACCACTGGGCAACTCTGACAGGTGAATAGACATGTGCAGGTCTCATAGGAATGACCAGAAATCGCTATGAAAGCTTATTTTTTAATTTATTTAGCTGCTCCGGGTCTTAGTTGCAGCAAGTAGGATCTAGTTCCCCAACCAGGGAACTGAACCAGGGCCCCTACGCTGGGAGCGAGGAGTCTCAGCCCCTGGACCACTATGGAAGTCGAGATATTAAAGACTTTAACTTCTCCCACCCTCACGTACTGACCGGACTGTGAAACTGTAGGATCTTATAATTCTCAGGTAGGAAGTAACTTTAAAGGTCATCTAGTGAAGTCCAGTTTCTCATTTTGATGATGTGAAATGTATGCCAGGAACAGGATAGCTTCATGGGGATTTTGTCCTCCTCGGGAGAAGAGACAGTGGCGCGCTGGGGAGGCAGGGTTCAGGCTGAGACACGGTCAGGTGCAGGGGTGTCTGAGGGTCCCTGTCTCGGCAGACGAACTCAGAAAAGCACACGCCAGGGTCTTGAAACCTAGCTGGAAGGGTAGGGATCATCTCTTTAGGAGTGCTGGCTGCACTAAAGTCACAACTATTCAAAACTGGTGAAAAGATCTGTTTGATAGAATGACGGATTAAATGAATACGGTTAAAAAACAGTTGGACTCATTCAAACCCTGTCCTGTCTCTTCAAAAATGTAAGTTTCTATGCAGAATGAACTTTGGGCTAAATAATCTATGAAGACATTCATATTACTTATGGATTTAATATAGAGAATGTATATCAAACAACATTTTCACTGCAGATCATTTTTTGGAAAAAATCAAAGGCAAGAGTCAAGTGAACAGAAATAGGATGCTGAGTCTGAGGACGGTGTAAAGGCCAGAATGGCCACACTCCAGAGTGGGGAAAAAAAAGGGAACTGATGATCCAGGATTTTTCAGTGTCGGCTTCCTTTCTAATGGAGTGCTTTTTTAATTTTTCTTTAATGGAATTATCTTCTTCCTCAATTTCTGAATCTGTTAACAGATCCACAATCCTTACAAAGACTTATTCTTAAAACCTAGAGTTTCCCAAGATGCTCCGTCCCGCTCTAGACTAGAGACAGGCTGGGCCCGGGACCCTGGTTGGCCTGTGCGCCTCCCCCACCGACTCCAGATCAGCTGTCAACCTCCTTGTTCAACGTGGTCAACCTGGGATATGACAACCACTCTGCAGTTTTTAACTCTGTGGGGCAAGGGGAGAGGAAGGCCACAGCCCTTCAGAGAACCAGGGCACCTCTTTTAAGAAGGTGTTCTGACAAGCTTTTCCATCCTGTGGGGTTTCCAGGGGTCTGCACATCACCAATGGCTTTCTTCAAAACCTTCTTTCTCCTCTGAGTCCCAGATCCAAACCTCTACTCCCAGGGCACTGTTGAACAAGATGCCTCTTAAACTCACCAGTGTCTGTACAGAAACACACCTAACTAAACACACGGCCTCAATCAAACATGGCAAGGGCGATGGAAAGTAGGATTGAGCATATAGTGAAATGGAAGGAGAGGAGATGGAATTTGACAGGCTCAGTGTGCCAGGGGTCCTGGTGGAAGACCCATAGGAGAGGGCCCGTGGTTGTGGTCACAGCTGTGACTTTGTATAGCGAAAAGGATCCAGACTGCTGTCAGCAGAGGGAAAAGGCACCTGGGGTGGAATCCAGGGGAGACGGGCCTGCAAGGGGCCCCTCCTGGTGAAGCCAGAAAACATACACACAGTTCCTTCCTCCAGGAGTTGAGACAACTCGTGGGAAGTGCTAGCCACCAGGGACATTCAACAGACTCAGCACTCAGGACTGGTCCCATGCACCCTCTGCCTGGCATGGACCCAAATTCCAGGCTCCCTGGAGAAGAGCAGTTGCTTGGCACAAACCACCCTGGTTCTACAAACAGTAGATACAATGAGCTGCGCTGATCAAGGATTGTGGGAACCCTGCCCTCGAAATCCAAGTTCCCAGACATTAGCCAAAAGCCATCCCACAGACAGGCTACTCTAGGGTCAGCAGTCAGGCCTATGTGGAAACTCTCCTGAATAGCTGGTCAGGAGAAGAGCAGCTGGGCAGGCAAGGTGTTCCACCAGGCGGAAGGCCTGGGCACAGGGGCAGCAGGGCTGAGCCAGGGCCATGAGGTGGACCTCCCGAGGGCACAGGCTGGACAATCAACAAGACCAGGAAGAGTCCCAGGTTCCTGGCCTGAGTGACTCTACAAATGTCACTGAGATAAAATATGGATGCAAGTGCTCAGGAAGGAAAAGAAGAAGATCCTTTGTAGATAAGCAGCGTGGGGGGCCATGGGCGGGGACCTGACAAACCTGTGGACCAAGTTTGCCTCACACGCTGCTCTTCCGGGCTTCCCAGGTGGTGCTAGTCGTTAAAAAACCCACCTGCCAGTGCAGGAGACATAAATGATGTAGGTTCTGTCCCTGGGTCAGGACGATCCCCCGAAGGAGGAAATGGAAACCCACTCTAGTATTCTTGCCTGGAGAATCCCATGGACAGAGGAGCCTGGCAGACGATGGTCCACAGGGTCACAAAGAGTCAGATATGCCTGAAGCAACTTAGCAAGCGTGCATGCTGTTCTAGTAAAGAGTGTTGAGTTCAGCAGGTGTATCTGTGTCCCAGGCTGTAACTACTTGCATTCAGCAAAGCGGCCCAGTGCCTTATTTGACTCTGGAGCCTCTGAAATCACCATGAACAGGATTCGACTCAGGAAATGGCTGGGGGTCTGGGGTTGCCCTGCACCCCCGTGACCCTTCTCAGATGCCAGGACAGCCCAGCTGTGTGGGCTGCCCCTGAGGCTCCTGGACAGAGCTTTGGTCCAGGACGTGGTTCTGTTCCTGCTTAGGTGGCCCACCTGGCCTGACGTGGGGCCCGTGGCCTGGAAGCTGCCTTTTCAGCTGCTTACCAGCAGAGCCCGGCAGCCAGCCTGTACCCTCGCCAGATCCTGGGGACACCCCACGGGAAGCTGTAACTGCTGCCCGTGACGAGAATCACTGGGGGCAGGGTGGGGGTGGAAAAGATAACCCATCGTCATTACCCAGAGTGCTGAGCTCCAGGCCATTCCTGTATGGAGGCTTCTGAGGGGAGGCAGGGCTGACGGCAGACTGAGCAGGCCAGGCTCGGTGCGGGTGTGACAGAGGATAAATGCTGAGTGCAAAGGCACAGGGTTGAGGCTGCGCCTATGCCCGGGGACGTGGCTGGTGGGCACGCTGGCGACAGAGAGGCTGGGGCAGAAGCTGGAAGAGGAGGAAGAGATGGGGATGTCTCAGAAGAGCGGATGCCACAGCGGTACCTCGTACAAGGCGGGAGGCATCATCGTGGAGTGGGGACCACACATTTCTTTTAAACACAGAGACGTCTGCTAATTCTGTGCCCTATGTTCTTAACTCCCTGGTGAGTCTAAGATGATGTTTAGTTTTTGTTGTGTCCGACACTTTGCGACCCCATGGACTTCAGCACTCCAGGCTTCCTTGTTCTTCAACATCTCCTCAAGCTTGGTCAAACTCATGCCCATTGAGTTAGTGATGCCATCTAACCATCTCATCCTCTGTCGTCCCCTTCTCCTCCTGCCCTCAATCTTTTCCAGCATCAGGGTCTTTTCCAGGGAGTTGGTTCTTCCCATCAGGTGGCCAAAGTATTGGAGCTTCAGCTTCAGCATCAGTCCTTCCGATGAATATTTAGGACTGATCTCCTTTAGGGTGGACTGGTTGGATCTCCTTGCAGTCCAAGGGACGCTCAAGGGTCTTCTCCAACACCTCAGTTCAAAAGCATCAATTCTTCAGTGCTCAGCTTTCTTTACAGTCCAACTCTCACATCCATACATGACCACTGGAAAAACCACAGCTTTGACGATACGGACCTTTGTTGGCAAAGTGATGTCTCTGCTTTTTAATATGCTGTCTAAGTTTGTCACAGCTTTCCTTCCAAGGAACAAGCGCATAGGCTGAGGCTCCACAAATAATAACGAAAGAGGCCCTGAGAGCTCTGGAGGAAGGAGCGAATGGTGGGCACACAAGTGAGGAAACAGGAAACTGTGGGGAAACGACAGCAGGACGAGGCTGTGAGGAGGGGTGCGTGCTTGAAGTAATTGGTTCTTTCAGCAACAACAGAAGAGAACAGAATCTCAGAACCACCTGGAATTGACTGTCAGGAAAGTCAACGCATTCACATCATAACGCCAAGCCACATCACAATGCCTGGCACATGGCAAGTGCTGGATAAACACTGGGAATTGTTTGTAAGTTGCCAGGTGATAAGTAACTATATTTAAAATGAATGTGTGTCTATTCAGAAGTTTCCTAAGGAGTGAGACTGTTGGTAAGTTCCGAGTAGGCACTCACAGAGATGCATTACCACATTGTCTGTTATTACATATGAATCAGTTCAGTCGCTCAGTCACGTCTGAGTCTTTGAGACCCCAGGACTGCATCACCCCAGGCTTCCCTGCCATCACCAACTCATACGTATGAATCAGTGATTTCTAGGTCTAGTTTTCTCTTTTCCATCAGTCAGGCTTCCTGAAGTCCTGGGTCCTGTCTACACTGGCTGTCCCCTCTTGCTCATTCACCACCAGCCCGTAATCTGTCGTCCTCCTTATCCCCTCACTGATACCATCAAGACGCCACTGTCCTCCAGACCAATGGACACTCTGCTTTTCCTATCTGATCCCCTTCTAAAAGCTGCACCTGCTTCCCCCTAAGATGGCACAGTCTCTCAGTTCTTCTCCCGCTGCTCTAGTCCCGTTTCTCATTTCCCCGTGGGCTCTTTTACGCTCGCCCATTCTTAAAACGTTCAACTTTCTAAGATGACGTTCCAGCCCCATAGTCCCAGTCTGTGCAATTCTTTGATCTCATGCACTCTTATTGTCCCTCAGTTGCCATTTCTGTATTAAATGACGCCCAAGTATATATATTCATCCCAGGTTTCCCCGATCTAGAAAAACATCCGCCAGTTGGCTTGCTTTGGGTACTCAGGGCGTGTAAGCTACATTTGCTGTATGCTGGGGTCCATCTTCCTGTTCTGCTTCTCACGCTGGGACTGGACCAACTTCTGAGAAGCAGACTAAGCCAAAAATCTCAGCATCGTACCTTCTTCCTCCGTCTCCCTCATCCTCCACATCTAACCAATCCATCAGTACTGCCCATTCTACTTCCATAACATCTCCCAGACACATCCTCTTCTTCTGATTCCCACAGCCACAACCTCCTCAAGCCCAGAAGGCTCTTGTTTGGAAGTACATGTCTGAATGTCAAACCTGGACCAATGGATGTGGAGTTTTGACCCATCCCATGACAAGGATTCCCAAGGGAGAAATCAGAAAGCAAGACCGAGAAGGAGGGGATGGTTCTGTTTCCGGACGCAGGTGAAAATACGGCAGAGAACACAGGGTCTTTTCCCTCGACAAACATCACTGTGCTATGTCTCTAAGCTACTGCTTTCCTAAATAGCATCATGACAGCTGAACCATCAACTAGAAAGCAGCCGAGTCTCCTCAAAGACTGGCCATCAACAGGTGTGTCTCCTCTGGGGCGTCTGCATGGTACTTACCCACCGCAAGTCTAGGAGCAGAGAACTGCAGCCCTGGGTTGCAAGGAGATGGTGAGTCCCCCAAAGATCGCACTATGATCTGATTACAAACACCCCTCTCACACATTTTGAATAAACAGCTAATATACCCTTAGCTGGAAAATTATTTTGCTCATAAATTATTTCAGATTTTAATTTTCCCCTTTTCTGGTTATACTGCCTCCCTTCATTGACTTTCTCATTTTAAAAAGAAGTTCATAATTCTTTCTAAGTTTCTCTCATCCTGTGCTGGTGACATCTATTTCTGAGCGGAAATCAAGCTACAAAAATATCTTTCAAATGATGATCATCTGCAAATAAGGAACTGTTTCAGTGTGAAAGCACAGACACCCCCCTTTCCAAGGGCTCCCGGAGAGGAGGCGGCAACAGCCTCCTCCATCTTTGCCTTGGGTTTCCCTTGAGTAGTGGTTCTTAATGGGGTGGAAGTGAAATCACTGGGAAGACTGGTTTGAAACCAACCTCCCCTCCCCGGGAGCCCATTCACAAAGCCTGGGGTCTGACTCCTCTGACGCCGTGTTCTGCCGGGTTTGTAAGCCTTCCAGGTGACTCTGATGAAGTCTTGAGAATCACCTGGAGAATATCATCCGACTCAACTCCGACCAAATGAATCTTGATCTCCGTGGAAGGAGTGTGAGTGAGCGTCTATGTGTGTGCAGAGACGAGAACAGATGTATCTCCGAGATGGAAAACCACTGGTGCAGAGGTTTTCTCGGAGTCCCTTGTGCCATATTTAAGTGGAAAAGAACGGCTTTGTGTTTTCACTTTAACTCCCTCCTATTGTTCATGAGCTTTTTCCACAAAAGATTGCTTAATACAAAATGCAGACAAAGTCCCTGGCGAGAAAAACACCACATGTACATCTTCTGACATCTAGACCTTGGTCACGTAGAATATCCAACGTGGTTAATTTGCTAAATACTGAAATGTCAACAATATTCAAACAAATAAGTGCCTCATTCACTGAAGGTAGCTTAGAGAAGGGCTTTACACCTGAAATTCCTGAATGGCAAAATTAAACCGAAAAGTCTTAGAAGCTGGATTTTCACGACAAGTCCAAAACCACGGTGTTCCCTTCTAATTTGTGCTTTCAAAAAAAGTCTTCGGTCAATGAGATTCCAAAAGAGAAGTCGTCCTGTTGACTCAATGTCATCTGTGGGAACCCAGGTGAGGACAGAGGCTGTGAGACGGTCTCTTCCGGCCCCAGGCCCTTAGTGCTGGAGCCTGTGCACTCCAGAGGTCCACAGACAAGCCTGGCTTCCTGCTGGCCTACGAGCCCCCAGTGAGGAGACTCTCTCATTCAAACCAGTTTTTCCTTTTTAAAACTAGGATGGTGGCCAGCACACAGATGGGTCAGCAAGGGCCACCTGAAATGACATGCAGTCAATCTGCTGTGGTTCAGTCCGTCCTGACTCTGCAACCCCGTGGACTATAGCATGCCAGGCTTCCCTGTCCTTCACCATCTCCCGGAATTTGCTCACACTCATGTCCAATGATTCAAACTGATGACTGCCTAATATTCTGGAGCAAACTATATTGAATTCATTAAGTTTTCTAAACACTTATCCATGGGCAAAACTGCAAGAAAGAATGAATACTTCAGAAAGCACAGTGCCTATTCCTTCTCCTACTATATGAAGAGCTAGAAAAAATAGTTTCTTTTTTTTTTTTAAGGCAAATAATGTTTTTGGCTTTTAATGGAATTGTTTTGAAAGCAAACCCTCACCAATGGCAGGCTGCTCACCACCAGCAGTGCTACTGAAGGACTGGTGGTCAAGCGGCTCGGCTATCCGTTAAATGTGCAAAATGAACATTCCAGGTTTGTGATATAACGGTCACTCCATCCTAAACACTTCTTGAACTCTCCACCTACAACGTTCATGCTCACTTAAAGTTTCTCCCTTTATCAGAAAGAGCAATAAAAACTTATTGATGAGAAAGGAGAATCTTCCTCCCAAGCGTAATTACCATGAGCTAATAAAGCTCAACGGGCTTCCCTGGTGGCCAAGTGATTGAGAGCCCACCTGCCAATGCAAGAGATGGGGGTTCAATCCCTGGGCCGGGAAGGTCTCACGTGCCGTGGAGCCACGAAGCCCTTGTGCCGCAACTGCCGAGCCTGTGCTCCAGAGCCCGGGAGCCACAACTACTGTCCTCACCTGCCCTAGAGTTCATGCTCGGAAACAAGAGAAGCTACCACAGAGAAAAGCCCGAGCACCAGTGAAGGGGAGTCCAGGCTTGCCGCAGCTGGAGAGAAGTCCATGCAGCAATGAAGATCCAGCACAGCCAAAGGTAAGCATCTGTGAAAAAAAAAGCTCCTGCAATGCAGCAGACTTGGATTGGATCCCTGGGTGGGGAAGATGCCCTGGAGAAGGAAATGGCAACCCACTCCAGGATTCTTGCCTGGGAAATCCCACGGACAGAGAAGCCTAGCAGGCTATATAGTCTATGGGGCCACAAGGAGTCAGACATGACTTAGCAACTAAATAACAACAGTGAAAATAATACTGTTTTATCGTTGATGGTGCCTCTCCACATATACTTACTTCCATGTGAATGCAGACACTGCAATGACAGAAACTGCATTTCCTGAGCTGGGGTAAGGTGCCACCTGCTTTACAGAGGCTTTCTGGTAACTTCTTAATCCACCAAACAACTCTGGAAGAGGGCTGTTATATCAATCCTATTCTACAAGTGAGCTACCTGAGATTCAGAGAGAGGGTGGGGGGTTTACCTGAGGTGCACAGCTGGTAAGTTGGGTTTCATTCCAAAGCTTGGATCTCTGCACCTTTCCAAAGGTCCTGACCCTGAACGTCCGTGTCAACGCTTGTGCCAGAGCTGTGTCTCATGATCCTTTATGATAAATGTGTCATCTCAGTAAACACTCACTGGTACTTTTTTATTTTAATATAAGGCTCTTGCTGGAGAAGACTCTTGAGAGTCCCTTGGACTGCGAGGAGATCAAACCAGTCAATCCTAAAGGAAGTCAATCCTGAATATTCATTGGAAGGACTTATGCTGAAACTGAAGCTCCAATCTTTTGGCCACCTGATAAGAAGAGTGACTCACTGAAAAAGACCCTGATGCTGGGAAAGACTGAAGGCAGGAGAAGGGGACGACAGAGGAAAAGATGGTTGGGTGGCATCACTGACTCAATGGACATGAATTTGAGCAAACTCCGGGAGGTGGTGAAGGACAGGGAAGGCTGGTGTGCTGTAGTTCAGTCCAGTTCAGTCACTCAGTCGTGTCCGACTCTTTTGAGACCCCATGGACTGTGGCATGCCAGGCTTCCCTGTCCATCACCAACTCCCAGAGCTTGCTCAAATTCATGTCCGTTGAGTCGGTGATGCCATCCAACCATCTCATCCTCTGTCGTCCCCTTCTCCTCCTGCCTTCAATCTTTCCCAGCATGGGGTCGCAGAGTTGGATATGACTTAGCAACTAAAGAACAACAAAGCTCTTACGATATTTAACCTGAGTGATTCTCAAAACCCTTGAACACATTACCTCTCTGCCTGCCCCACCCATGAGCCTCAGCTTACACCGGCTTCTGAGATCTGGGGAGAGGAAACCGCGAGAACCAATGCTTGCTGTTGCAACTCATCCCTTCCCTCCTTTCCGGGCTCACATCGCTCTCGCCTTGCTTGTTTCTCTGCCCTTTAGCTCTTACCATGGAGGCCCCTTTAGAGAAACTCCCAAGGGAGCTGTTGGGATTCAAACAGGCCCGTCTTATCAGCGAAGCAGGGGGCTGTCTTCATCATCTCCCTGCAAAATCAATGAGCCCTGAGCTTCTGGAATCACCCATTTCAACTCGTTACTTTTAAATGCCTGCTCTTAAGAACATGATGTGCATCAGTTCGGTTTGAGTTCTGAGACTCCCAAGGGAGGACCAGTGTGATGGACAGACCCCAGGTGTCACATCTCTGGCCAAGGTCTTGCTGCATGCTGGCTGGAGGTGAAGCATCACTGAAAGCCAGAGTTCAGGAGCAGCCTGGGGAGTCCCTCAGGGACGGGGCGTGGTCCCCACAGGACCGCTTCTCTGGCTCTTCTCCCCAGTCGGATCCCTCACGGATTTCCCGGGTCACCGCCGCAGCGCTCTGGGCCGCCTGCTGCAGGGTGCTAATTCGACTATTACTCACTGGATATGGCTTTTGAGCACTGCACCTTTACTAAGGAATTAAGGTAAAGGGGAAATTTATGGCGATATTTATAGCCTCAAAAGTTTGCTTCATTCAGAAACCAGGCTGAAGGGTTTTAGCGGCTTGCTGTTCAGTTTACTCTTTTGATTGCTTTGCTACTATGTAAATCAATTTGTTAATGTTCCTTACAAAATGCATGAGCCAGTGATACTGACAAACACACAAAGCTCATTCGTAATTAGCAGTTAATTAGTAAGAAGGAACAGATGCTGTTCGAGTTTCAGCAGGCGAACAGGTTCTGTAAACAATGCTTATAAATCTAAATGAATTTATTAACCACAATACAACTGTCAAGATTTTGTTGGCAACCATACAAAGTATGGCGGAATCCCCAAAATGTCTCTACGATGTATTAATAATCGTGGTGACAGCCAGGGCCTTTCCAGCGCCGGCTGGCTGCCCTCAGCCACTTCCTTTGTCTTCCTGAGGAGCCATGGCTTAGTCATTCCTTCTCACCTTAAATTCCAGACAGACTGATTAGCAACAGCGTTTAATGTGATGCAAACTTTGTACAACTGAGACGTGACCTTGTCTCAAAGCTTCCAGCAGGGCTAGAAGTCAAGGACCCACAGTCCTCCAGGAACTCGATGGCCATCAGGAAAGCCAGATAGGCACCTTCACCCCGACCCCCTGCCCAAGCAAAAGTTGATATAATGTGTCACGCACCTTAGCAATGGGCCACGGGGTGGGGAGAGGCGGGACATAGGCCCGGGATAAATACGGAAGGTTTGAAAGGGCAGGGGCTGCAGAAGCAGCATCTTAAGGATGAGAAGTTTAAAAGAACAGAGACGGTAGATGGAGGAGGAAACAGGCCAGAGGCCAACGAAGCTCTCCGTGGAATGTGAGTCAGGCACACAACACACTGGGAAACCCGAGACACTTTGTGGGGTGGCGGGAACTCTGGGGGAGACTGCAGGAGGCCAGATCCCGGCCGGGTGGTGGAGGAGGGCCCCACCCTGCCGTGGGCTTTGGCCGCCTTTGCACACAGGGGCAGTGGGGAGCCATGGCAGATTCTAGGCTAAGCACTGACAGAATGTAATTGGCATTTTCTGAAGGCAGCTTTTGGCTTCAGTGTGGGTCAGGGCTGGAGGGGGATCAGGCTGGGGTGGGGGGCTGTCACGCCGTCCAGGAGAGGAGGGGCGTGAGGGCAGAGAGCGGGAGTGGACGTGGGAGGCGGGAAGCAGGTGCCAACCAGGTTTTAAGCTAGTTTCTTTCCTACCTACTCCCTGAAAGTTACTACCGCTCACCACTATTAAGGAATCCAGTGTTCCCGCGAGATTATGCAAATGAAGCTGGAAGGGCGGTGACTTAGTCCGACTGCCAGGAGCCATCCGGAAGGGCTTTCCCCAGGCTCCTTGCAGCCGACCCTTCACATCCTGCCCAGATCCCGGGATGGAGTCTTCCCTCTCCCAGCCTTCTCGCCAGCTCCTCCTCGGGTGACCTTTTATTTCAATGGCATGTTCCTGTCCTCTCGGGGGGATCTCCTTCATAGCAGTCTGCTAAATGAGTAACTGGTAAGCAGGAAGGAGGCCTCCAGCGGACCGGGCCCTCCCAGGTTCACATTCCGGATGAAATGTTTTCTCAGGGCGGCCACAGAATGGTGGATGAAGAGCCACAATGGCGGCCTGGGCTTGGAGAGACGGGGAACTCTGCCCTCCCGGCTCTGGCGGATGTGGCACCCTGGGCGACATCAGCTCCGTCCTCGGCCAGTCGGCGGCTGTTCCACTGGGGCCGATGCTACCAGGACGGTGTTTTTAAAAGTGTGTGCTCTCAAATCATCCCACCCTCACCCGTTGTCATGTGTGAAACGAATCAGCAGTTCAGGGTCAATGCATGTTACAGGATACTTGGGGCTGGTGTGCGGGGATGACCCAGGGGGAGGATAAAGGGAGGAGGGAGGTGAGAGGGGGGTTCAGGAGGGGGAACTCATGTTCACCTGGGGCGAATTCATGTCAATGTATGGCAAAACCAACCAATATAATATTGTAAAATAAAAAAAAAAATCAAAAAAAAAAAAGTGTGTGCTGAGCCAGGTGGTGCTAGTGGTAAAGAACCCGCCTGCCAGAGATGTGGGCTCAATCCCCGGGTCGGGAAGATCCCCTGGAGGAGGGCATGGCAGCCCACTCCAGTATTCTTGCCTGGAGAATCCCATGGACAGAGGAGCCTGGCGGGCTACAGTCCATAGGGCCACAAAGTGCCAGACATGACTGAAGCAATTTAGCCTGCATGCATGCCATGTCAGGCAGCAGGTCAGGGAATCACTGTAGTGGGTTGCAACCAGCAATTAAAAAAAGGTGGGAGGACAGAAAAGAATAAGCTGGAATGCAATGCACTTAGTAATAAGTATGGCGTCACAGAGCTCTGATATCAGTGAGGCATAGATGCGCGTGCATACACACACACTGCATCCCAATGTGAGATTCATTTCCTACTCTGTGATGTGACCAACGAGTTCTGAAATATGTCAAACAGCTGGTAAAAGATCTGTGGTGACTTTTGCACCAATCACACCAAATAAACGTGGCCAAAGTGAGCTTACACAGTCCCTCGCTCTAATGACACCCTCTTGTTACACGACAAGAGGAGGGTGTGGCACTGAGGCCTTGGAGAGGAACTCATGTGAAAAAGCAAAGGGACGAGTTTAAAAACCAGCCCCTCCAAAGCCTGAGTCCGTGGGTTTCAGCGTGGCCTCACTGCCCTCGCCCCTGGGCTGGGCCTTCCCGGGACCCGCAGGGCACAGGCTGCTGCCCCCTAGACAAGGCTGCCATCTATTCTGCCTGGACGACCCCAGAGCTCGGTCACCAGACTCCTGGAGACCAGGATTTCAGGGTCTTCACCCAAACAAGGTAATTGCAGCTGAACTTTAGAGACCCCACTCCAAAAGACCACACAGGGTCGAGGTCCAGGCCGTGACCCAAAATGACCAGAAGACCCTATGGTCAGACCACACCCCAGTTTCACACATCCCCATCCTCCTGGCCACTCCCACAGTGTGAGTTGGCCAGGCTGGCCACTGGACACCCTGGGACAGTGCTTGTGAGCTTGTGACAAGTGATACCACCTCTGTGCAGACCCCTTGGGTTTCTCCCCAAAGCAGGACTCTGCAAAGACCACACAATGGTCTAAGTAAATTGGCCATATCGCCTGGCCCATGGCAAGCTTGCCAGAACTATTGGCTATTAATGTTGTTTTACGGTCTTACATTCTCCATAGAACGTTCTCCTAAGTTCAGTCCACAGAAAATCAAAAAACTTTCTTTTTTCTTTCTTCCTTTTTTTTTTTTTTTGTGTGTATATTGTATGAGTCTATTTATGTCAAGCTCAAGAACGGGTAAAACTAGATGGGAACAGAAATCAGAACAGTGGCTTCACCTTGTTCAGTTGTGTCTGCCTCTTTGTGACCCCATGGACTGTAGCCCACCAGGCTCCTCTGTCCATGGGATTTCCCAAGCAAGAGTACTGGAAAGAGTTGCCATTTCCTTCTCCAGGAGATCTTCCCAACCCAGGGATCGAACCCACATCTCCTGCAAGTCTCCCGCATTGGCACGTGGGTTCTTTACCAGCAGTGCCACCCGGGAAGCCCTGGCTCCACCTTGGAAAGGGACAAAGGAAAAACGTGGGAAAAATCTCTAGGGAGACGGTGATACTTGGTATTCACTCCACCAACAAGCTTTCTTGATCGCTGGCGTCTCCCACCCATTCCTTAGGGACAGAAGGAAGCTTCACTCTCCAGAAACGCGTGCAAAACACTCCTCTCCACTCTCTAGAAAGGCCTCTCCTCTGAAGGCGCTCTCCTGCCTGATCTCCAAGTTTACTTGGAGACCTGACGGGGTGCAGCGCAGAGATTCTGTCCTGAGACCCTGACGTTTACCTGACACAGTGAGAGTGCTGCTCAGATCAGTAGACAGCAGAGAGACTCGTCAATCAACAAAAGAGCTTAGCCACCCAAGAGAATCAAACAGCAAAAGCGTGAAAGCATGAAGTTATCGGAGAGCGTGGAGGGGAGAAGACTTCTAAAGATAATTAACAAAGGAGGCAGCACAAAATGAATCGCCAGTCCAAGTTCGATGCAAGAAACAGGGCACTCAAAGCCAGTGCACTGGGACACGCAGAGCGATGGGGTGGGAGGGAGGCGGGGGGGGCGCGGTCAGGATAGGGGGCTCATGCACACCTGAGGCTGATTCATGTCAATGTGTGGCAGAAACCACCACAGTACTGTAATTAACCTCCAATTAAAATAATTAATTAAAAAAAGATTCTATTCTCAATGTCCAAAATGACTGCAAATAAAGCTGAGTCAAAAAATAAATACGGAACGTACACAACGTAACATATATAAAGGCAAAGCCTCATCAGAAAAGACCCTGATGCTGGGAAAGATTGAGGGCAGGAGAAGAGGTGACAGAGAATGTGATGGTTGGGCGGCACCACCGACTCAATGCACATGAGTTTAAGCAAACTCCGGGAGATGGTGAAGGGCAGGGGAGCCTGGTGGGCTGCAGTCCATGGGGTCACAGAGAGTCTGACATGGCCGAGCGGCTGAGCAACAGCACAGAAGCAAAGAGTTAACATGCTTAATAAATAAAGAGGATTAATGGGGCAGTGACGGAGATACAGTAGAGAAATGAGCCAACACGTAAGCAGGTACTCCACACAAAACAAGCCAAGGAGGAGCCAATAAACATGCTTTTAAAAACTGGAAATAGTCTGTTTTTAAAACAGTAGAATGTGATTCTAACATATAAAAATTGAGATTAAAAAACATGTATGTGTACACACACACAGAGACACAAATATGCAAATACAGATATAAGTAGGTAGAAATACCACTTGTGAAAGAGTGAACTGGTACATTTTTTCTACAGAAAAAAATGGAGATATTTATTTAAAGCCTTAAAAGTCTTAATGCCCTTTGACTAAGTAAACCTGTTAGTAACATATGCTAGGGAAACGGGGAAGAATCAACATAAAAAGATGTGGCTCCCTGGGTGTCACTGAAACCCTTCTGCCCTCCAGTAATAGCAACCAGGGGTTCCGATGGATCGAGGTAAAGCAGGCCTCAAAGACATCTTCGAGGGTCAAAGGCCGGAAAGCAGCAGCAGATTCCAAACGCCCTCCCGATACGGAGTGATGGAGACTCAAAGACACAGTGTCTGTCTCATTCACCCACTCATTCATGAAGCATTTACGGAGCGCCTGTTACGATACGAACTGCAACCAAGACTCACGAGTTCTTCTGGGAGGGGACCCAGAGCAGGTGAGAACAAGCAGGTGACGGAAATGCTCCAGGAGGGGCCAGGGTGACAGAGGTCGGGAGCAAGGGCTCCAGACGCAGTGGACCTGAACAGAAGTCTCAAACAATGTGGGTGATCGCCGCGAGCTTGGAGGCACGACACCACGGGTAACTTCCCTTTCTGTCCTGTGTACGCGCTCTCGTTTTACGACGAGGATGCATTCCTTTACTTTCCCCCGTGGTTTACAAAACAATTCCACCCAGGCACCAGCCCCGATCCCCACCGCGCCTGCCTGGTCCCTTGTGGCTCCTGCCCCTCCGCAGGCCTGCGGGCTTCCTTCCAGCTCCGGTTCTGCCAGGCACCCACCCAGGCCCCAGCGCCCCCTGCCTGGCTTCTCTCTGCCCTTTAAGCCTTACACAGGGCTCCTGAAGATAACCCCCTGCCCTGGCCACCGGCCCAGGCTGCGGGTCCCCCCACAGTGCGGCCCCGGCTCCAACCCACAACCCCCGTACCCATAGCCCGCTTGCTGACCGCCCCTGGGATCTGCAGCAAGCCTTCCCGCCTCCCTCTGCTGTCTGGCTTCCAGATTCTCTTCTGCTACATCCCCCAGCCTGCCAGCCCTTCCAGCTTCACTTCCCTGTGACCAAGTCTATGCCTCAGGAGTCAGATGTGATGTCTCATCACAAAGAAACCCTGCCTTGGAGAGAGGGGCAGCTCCCCCTTTATCCACAAAGCGGGCAGGAAAGCCACCTTCTCCCTGGCAACTGATCAGTGCGTTGTGCTGTCTACCGACCCTCTTATCCAGGGGTATATACCCTCCCCCAAGGCTCAGCGGGGCTTGGTCGATACCCAGTCACTCCAGGCAATAGATACAGAAGCAGACAGGCAGTTGAGCACTCCCCCAGCTGTTAATTACAGATGTTGAGACCAACACAGCACTGGAGAATCATTATCCATAAGAACTTTCATACAGCCCTGAATGCTTGTTATTCTTATTAACTGGAATTAAGTTTAGAATGTCTACACTACATAAACTATAAAACATTTCACCCATTCTAAATTTAATACAACGTATAAAGTACTTGTAAAAAATTATATATGCTTCTGAGCAATTATGTAATCAAGAGTTGATGATTTTCAGGATGCATTTACATACAGGTTGAAAAGTAAGCAATAATTCTACTAAACTGTAAAGAAGACGCTCATGAAACACTGCAGGCAAACCAAACAAGTTCAAGATGAAAGGCACATCAATAATGATGGCAGGGAACACAAGAGGATAATTATTAGAAGTGGAAGGAAGGATGATCAAGAGAAAGAGAAAGCAAGCCACAGCCTGGGAGACATATCTCATAAAGAAATGTTGTCCAAAACGTACCAAGAACTCTCTGAACAGGTATGAACAGAAACCTCACCAAAGAAGGTATACAAATGGCTGATAAAGCATGTGAACAGACGCTCAGCATTACAAGTCACTGTGGAGTTGCACATTAAAACCATGCGGTGCCACGAACACACCCAGTGGAACGGCCAGCACCAGAAACACTGACATCGCCAAGGGTTGGCAAGGGTGTAAGCAACAGGAACTCCCATTCACTGCCTGTGGGAGTGCAAAATGGCACAGCAGCTTTAAAAGACAGTCTGTCTGTTCCTCATGAAGCTAGAAACATTCTTCTCAACAGCCTCACAGTCTTCCCACACACAATCCAGCAATCCCACTCCTCCGTGCTTACACAAGTGAGGTGAAACTTGTGTCCATGCCAAAATCGGCACACAAATGTTTAAAGCAGCTTTATTCAAAACACCAAAACTTGGAAGCAACCCCAGATATCCTTCAATAGATGAAAAGACAAACTGTGTTATATTCAGACACTGCAATATCATTCAGCACTAAGAAGAAATGAGCTAACCAGGAATGAAAAGACATGATAAAATCTTAAACACATATTACTAAGTGAAAGAAGCAAGTCTAATGACACTAGATACTCCGTGATTCCAACCATATGACATTCTGAAAAAGGCAAAAGTATGGAGACAAAAAAAAAAAGTCAGTGGTTGCCAGTGGTGGGGGAAGGAATCGGTCCATGAACAGGTGGATTTTTGGGGCAGTGAATCTGTATGATATAATGTTGCAATGATGGACACATGTCAGTGGAGCTTTGTCCAAACCCAGAGGATGGACACAACATAAACTATGGACTCTGGGTGAGAACGGTGTTCCAGCGCAGGTGTATCGGTTGTAAGCAATGCACCTGTGTGGTCCTGGCTGTTGATGGTGAAGGACTCTGTGGGGAAAGATTATGTTAGAACTGTCTGTACTTTCAGCTGAGTTTTGCTGGGAATTGGAAACTTCTCTAAAAATATCAAATCTACTAATGAAGAAGAGGAAGAGGAGGAGGAAGAAAAGAAGAGTGAAATGCTGGTGTGTGTCCCACTCTGTGTGACCCCACGGACTGCAGCCCGCCAGGCTCCTCTGTCCATGGGGTTCTCCAGGCAAGGATACTGGAGCAGGTTGCCAGTTCCTATTACAGGACAGTGAATATAGTTCCCTATGCCATACAGTAGGACCTTCTTTGTTATCTATTTTATATTTAGTAGTGTGTATGTGTTAATTTTTACCAGTGGATCTCTGAAATATCCAAAGATTGCTGAAATGGACACTTTGAGAGAGGAACAAGGAAGGGATCTGACCACTTTGATGCCCTCAGACCAGAACCCTACCTGGACTTCCTTGCACTGGAGGGAAAGTGATGCTTACTGGTGAAGGACAGCACATCTTTCCTCATGGAGATTTCCAAATACAAAGATAAACAAAATCTGCTAAATAATGAAATAACCTTGCTCTTGTTGTTCAGTTGCTGAGTCCTGTCCGACTCTTTGTGACCCCACGGACTGCAGCACGCCAGACTTCCCTGCCCTTTGCTATCTCCCAGAGTTTGCTCAAACTCATATCCACTGAGTCAGTGATGCCATCCAACCATCTCATCCTCTGTCATCCCCTTCTCCTCCTGCCTTCAGTCTTTCCCAGCATCAGGGTCTTTTCCAGTGAGTCGGTTCTTCCCATCAGGTGGCCAAAGTATCTGCTTCAGCATCAGTCCTTCCAATGAACATTCAGGGTTGATCTCCTTTAGAATTGACTGGTTTGATCTCCTTGCAGTCCAAGAGACTCTCAAGAGTCTTCTCCAGCACAATTCGAAACCATCAAATACAAGTAATTTAAGAAGCACACCGATCCTCCCTGGCCACCAAGAAGGCCGACTCCAGCGCCGTCTCCTGGTGTCTTCAAGAAATGCCCAGAGCCCGGTGTTTCCTCGTCCACCTTCCTGGGCGCCTGCTCTGTCCTTGGCCTCCTTCCTGGGTCGGATCACAATGGCCTTGCACTGGTAACTACTCCCAGCTCTCCTGCCTCTGTGGGTCAAGAAGGGAAGTACCCTGGCTATCCCCGGGGGAGCTCTGCTGTCCAAGGTCCTGCCCCCAGGCTTCTTACTGTTTGCAGAGAAAGTGTCCAGGTAGCTGTCAACAGAGACTACTTGCCTTTTCCTGAAGCGCCTCCCCGCCACCAATTCTCCACGCCACGTGTTCCCTCTGCCTTCCCCAGGTCCTGCAGGGACATGTGGTCACCTCACACGTGACTCTTGGGAAGCCTCACAGAAAGCTTATGTCCCGGCATTCACCATTCCCCAGCTGTGTGACATTGAACAAGGGCCTTAACTGCTCTGAGCAGGGATTCTAAAATGTGGATCATCCTGTTATCTCCACAAGGAGGTGGTAAGAATTGAAATTTTCCATTCAATAAATATTTATTGAGAGCTTACTTCCTGTAGGGTCTTGGAATAAACCAGTGGCCAAAGAAATTTTTTTAAAAAAAATGTCCTGACCTCAAAGCATTTACTTCTATGGACTGACACCTGCATGGTAAGTTGAGGGCCTGGCACACAAGGACATGCCTTCTGGGTTAGCTTTTATTTCACTCATCTCAGACTATTACCTCTCTGGCAAATCTTGTGCCTGAGAATATCCCTGCCCATTATTTCCCAGAAACTTGAGAACAAATAAAAAAACACTGGTTCCCAGAAAAGCAAAATTCAGGGTCACTACCTATGCTTACTTTTCTTTGGGGTGTGTACATGCATGCTAAGTTGCTTCAGTCGTGTCCGACTCTTTGCGACCCTATGGACTGTAGCCCACCAGGCTCCTCTCTCCATGGGATTTTCCAGGCAAGATTACTGGAGTGGGTTGCCAGGCACCCCCTCCAGGGGATCTTCCCGACCCAGGAATCAAACCAGCGTCTCTTAAATCTCCTGCATTGACAGGTAGGTTCTTTACCACTAGTGCCACCTGGGAAGCCCTTCTTTGGGGGCACTTGTCCTAATTCGGTCAAACACACCACCTTGTTGTGTAAATACAACCTTGGGTCATCAGTACCCAAGGTGGCCTGGGTAAGCTTTGGGGACTGCGAGGCACCTGCCCCCAGGAGGAATCCTCTGAACCTCTGGCATTTTTGATTCCTAGAAACTTCTATAGAGGGAGGGCATCCCCCAAAAGATATTAGCAACCCCTGACCTGGCCCTCTGCATTGGCGTTGGACAGAGCGACACTGCTATCTGCAAGGCTTATGCTTCTCAAACACTCTGACAGATCTTTGAGTGCAAGCAAGTGATTTTCAAGGAAAATACTCCATGACAAATCTTGGAAGCACAATCCAACCCCTCTGACATGATTTAGCGACAAATCTTATTCTTAGAGGGGCAGCCGGCCAGGTACCCACTTCCCAGCTCACAGGCAGCACAGGAAGGGGTCAGTACTCCAGCTGTTCCTTTGGGGGCCAAGGCAAAGTATCCTGGCAGACCAAAGAACTTTTCAAAGTCATTGATAAGGCTCATTAATGTATCAAAATGTCACCTACTCAATGTGAACCATTAAAAATTATTAGCACAAGCATTAGTAGAAATAGTCATTAAAGTGCAGAAATATCACAGAGAAATATTTGTCACCTTGGAGCTTCAGCTCCAGCACTGACTTCCTGCTCCAAAACCCTCCCCCTGGGGTGGCAGGAGATGTGCCCTATGGTCTCAGCCCAAGATGCTCAGGTCCGAGCCCTCCTACAGCCTGGGGTTTGCAAAGTCCTCACCTTCACTTGAAATCACGGCACAAGCAAGGTCAGCCTGCTGGAGAACCAAATTTCATTCAAACATTTGGAGACATAAAATCTATAATTTAACTGATAAATCATAGGAAACATTTATAAAATCGATAACTAATAAGAACCTGTTGTATTGCCCAGGAACTTGACTCAGTACTTTATAATGACCTGTATGGGAAAAGAATCTTGGGAAAAAAAGGTGGTCTGTGTATACGTCTAACTGATTCAGTTTGCTGGACGCCTGAGACTAACACAAACTTGCAAGTCAACTATACTTTAATGTTGTGTATACACACACACACACACATTAAAAAAGGAAATATTCACATGGAAGACATGCTTATGCATTAGAAGAAAAGTTCAGTTCAGTCCGGTCACTCAGTCGTGTCCGACTCTTTGCGATCCCATGGACTGCAGCACGCCAGGCCTTTCTGTCCATCACCAACTCCTGGAGTTTATCCAAACTCATGTCACATACATTTTCACATAAAAATGTTTACAGTGGTGTCCTTCTAATAATCCCTCAAGGGGATTTTCTCTTCTGTGCAACTTGAGGAGAGAGAAAGACAAACCCGGACTGCAGGCCAGCCCAGGGTTCTGAGACTCCCCCCACCCATCCCCCCACCTGAGGGTCCACGGCGGGATTCCTGCTTTCCTCTCCAAGGGAACCACCATTGGGTTCTCTGCAGAGGGAAGGCGGGTGGATCTAACTCAATCGAGGTTAGTGGTATCGAGGGAGCCCCCGTGTGTGTGCTCAGTTGTGTCTGACTCTGCGACCCTGTGGTCTGCAGCCTGCCCGGCTCCTCTGTCCATGGGATTTTCCAGGCAAGAATACTGGAGTGGGTTTGGGAGAACCATTGTTTCTGGGGTTATGAAGCTCAATGTTGGTGTGTCTGAATCAATCTGTAGACAAAAGTCATGGGCCCCCTGCGTAGGAGCTTTCATGAAGTAACTGCCAGGAGAGCTAGTTCCATGAGAAGACACTTAAGCGATGAGGAGCAGAGATGTGGAGATGGAGGAAGAAACAATAGGACCCAAGTGCATGATGATGAGGCTGGACTTTGTGGGTCCCGGATAAACCAGATTATGAGAAAAATGCCCACAGTCCCAGCCGGGGGTAGCTAGGAGGAGTCTATCTGAGTGAAGAGCAGTGCTCCTCTGTCCACTGGAGCCAAGAACTAGTCAAGCAACCGTCTCACCTGCGGGGGTGGGGACCACGTGAGCCTAGTAACTTAGCCTGCGAGTCTCCCTTATTCCTGGTGCACTTATAGTCGCAGCGGCTTCTAAACATCAGATCAGTCCTTCCCAGGTGGCGCTAGTGGTAAAGAATTCACTTGACTAACTGAAAGTGCTCAGCTGTGTCCGGCTCTTTGCAACCACATGGACTATACAGTCCATGGAATTCTCCAGGCCAGAATACTGGAGTAGGTAGCCTTTCCCTTCTCCAGGGGATCTTCCCAACCCAGGGATCGAACCCAGGGCTCCCGCATTGCAGGTGGATTCTTTACCAGCTGATCACAAGGGAAGTCCAAAATACTGGAGTGGGTAGCCTATCCCTTCTCCAGTGGATCTTCCCGACCCAGGAATCGAACTGGGGTCTCCTGCATTGCAGGAGGATTCTTTACCAACTGAGCTATCAGGGAAGTCCAAAAGGGAGATGTGAAAGTCAGATTAAACATTACTATTTACTGTATACACTGACAAACACACAAATATACTTAACTTGGTAAGTGAGCAACTGTACCAAATTTATAAAGAATTAGATGCAATGCTAAACGCAAACATCTTTTGCTTTTCCTAACCAAAAACAAAATACTACCATTTATTTTTCAGAGCAGACATTGAAATAAACACCAACTGCCCTAAGCTGAGCAAACTGTCATGACATTTATATGTGCAGGGGATCGTGGAGGAAGGAAGGGCGGGGCAATAGAAGAAAATAACAGATGGACCTAAAATTAATACACTGATATGTATTTTTTTTAGAAAGTCATTTATGGTACTTTTCAGGCCATAAGCACAACCAACAAGATGTTAAAAATGTGTTCTCAAGCAGATACATTTTAATGCAATTATGTATATAAACTACTTTGCTTTTTCTTTCCTCACATACCACACATAATCACTTTAATTATCATTTTTGGAGGCTGAATAATGTTCTGTCATGTCGATGAACCATGATTTACTAAACCAAATCGTTGGATTAAAAAAAATATATGTTCTTTGAAACGAGGCCAAGGCCACCATTGCTGACAGCTGTCCAAAGGGCGGTCAGTGCTTCTTTCAAAAATCTAGAAGGATTACAGCGCCTGCCCCCTTCACAGAAGCAGCAGAAATATGTGCATCCACCCCAGAGTCCTTCCCCATCTGTCAACGAGCAGGCAGGGAGGGGGCGGCCACGACATGGGAAGCCAGGCCCCAGAGGCTCCCCCTGCCAACCGAGGGCTCATGGAGCTCTTCTCAGAGACACGCTCAATTTCAACGCAGAGAAACAGGTCTCATTTTCTTCTCATATCATTTCTAGGAGCAATCTGCACCCGTCTACAAATAGTGTTTTGTACGGTTATTCTTGCTGAATTGCGAACAATAAGAAAAGACTTTCATAAATCAACTCTGTGGAATCTCTTCCTCTGTTGATAATAAAAAGAGGGTTTCCATTAGGAAACAAACAAACGACAAAAACCAGGGAAGCCTCCCTCCAACACAGGACATAAAAACATGCTTCCCTTTTGTTGAGATGATCCAGTCCCGGGAATGCACGGGTTATCATGATACCATGATGAGTACACATCAAACAACAATAAGCCTGATGTGTTGACGGCAGATTTGTTGTTGTTGTTGTTCTGCAAATATGAATGTGGGCAGTCTTATGTGAGGACGTATCTGATCTAAGTGAGAAAAATATTTTTATTGCTGTGGGAATAGTCACTGTTAACTGAACACAGCAACAAAAAAAGGAGGGAAAAAAGAGCAGGCAGGCCCGAGGGAATCACCAAATCAATTAACAAGTAACTCGGGAACTAATTTCTATATTGCCTCTCAGCACAAAATCGTATCTTTAATTTCTCCTGCAATAAGCAGCTCTACAATGATCCTAGCACACAGTGCCGCGGTAAATGAGTTCACAAGGATCTCTTTTTGATTGGCTCGACAACATTATTTCTTCACAGTTCAATGCTACTGTAGCCAAGTGCTCTGAAATATTTAATTATACTGGTAGCTACCAGTTACCAATTTGCAAGACCCACAGTGAGGACTGTACATTTTAAAGAACTAGTAATCAACTAATTAAAACCACAGTGAATTCCAGATACTCCAATTACAAACAACTGCTGTGGAATACACTTAGAGAACGCCAGAGGAGACCGTGCAGAAGGACTGGCTGTACGTGGAGCGCGGACGCCCCCACCAAAGACCTCGCTGCGCTGGAGCTGTGTGGAAAAAGCATCTGCATGCACCCCTGGGTGTTGTCCTGGGCCTGGATTTTTAGTATAACGTGGGAAGCCCAGTGGTAGACGTGGCCATGCGGTGTGAAGACCACAGGTTTCCGAAAGAAGCAGATTTGGGTTTGCACTTGGCCTCTCACTGGCTTCATGAACCCAGGCAAGCTGAGCCTCAGCTTTCTCATCTATAAAACGTGAAGAGTAACAGCGCACAGCCTCCTGGGACGCTGGACAAGCAGGGAGGCTGCTGAATAAATGCGCGCACACACACACACACACACACACGGTTCTCATTGGGGACCAAGTCCCTTTAAATGCAATTCTTTTTATTTCTTCTCTTCCTCCTTTTAAAAACAGTCAGATCAAACAGTATGAAACGGAAAGAGCCAACGTAGAAAAACATGGCCAGTCACAATACAATCATAATATCTGCAAACATTTTTATTATTATTATTTTTTCCTTCACAAAAAAAGCTCCAAGGAAGAAGAAAATGCCCAAGATGTTATGTTAACAGTGGAAAGGACCTCGGAGTAAGCATCCTGCCACATACTAAAGTGGTGCCTTAGGTAAGTCATTCAACCTTCTTGGGACTCAGTTTCCCTATCAGTAAAATGGAGATGGCTTCTAGCTTAAAAAAAACAAAACCCCAAAAAACAGTATATCTGTTGTGCTAAGACACTGTAATTCTAGGACCCACCCAAGAAGAGCATCTGGTTATCTGGGCAAAAATGGGATGACCACAGCAAAAAATAACTCTTATGGCTAACATACATAATTAGCAAGCTAATATATTATATAAATACATGCTGCTGCTGCTGAGTCACTTCAGTCGTGTCCGACTCTGTGTGACCCCATAGACGGAAGCCCACCAGGCTCCCCCGTCCCTGGGATTCTCCAGGCAAGAACACTGGAGTGGGTTGCCATTTCCTTCTCCAATGTGTGAAAGTGAAAAGTGAAGTCGCTCAGTCGTGTCCGACCCCTAGCGACCCCACAGACTGCAGCCTACCAGGCTCCTCCATCCATGGGATTTTCTAGGCAAGAGTACTGGAGTGGCTTGCCATATGCACATCAATACATATATAAATATACACACTTAGACTCTTCATTCTCTGAGATAAATTGGTGGTCTGGTGATTGAATCGCTGAGTCGGGCCCTACTCTTGCAAGCCCAGGGACTGTAGCCCGCCAGACTCCTCTGTCCACAGGAATTCTCCAGACAAGAACACTGGAGTGGGTTGCCATGCCCTCCTCCAGGGGACCTTCCTGACCCAGGGGTCGAACCCAGATCTCCTGTACTACAGGCAGATTCTAAACTGACCGAGCCACCAGGGAAGCCCAGATAAACTACTGAATAAAAATATATAAACATTCAATTTTCCAGCAAAATATGATAGGGAACAAACCCAAACAGACCTTGGTTGGAGTGGTTCCCTTTGAAAAGCTTCCTTCCTACTTTGTACCAACCTGGCACAAAGTCAGATTCCAGCAGCACTCACAGCAGAGCTGTGGTCTGATAAACACAATGACAAGTTTTTAAATGAAAGACACTGACAGCGATTGGTCACCCCTTAGGATTTGTTGAGAACTGACCATGTGCCTGCCTCCCAAGCCTCTGGTCAGCCTTGGGTCTGGAAGCTGCCCCCCACGCTCAGACCTGTCTCGCCAGGCCACTCACACTCCCAACCCCGCGGCTGCTCCTCTCCCGGTCCCCTCTAGCTCCTCCTCAAAGGTCCAGTGCAGTTCAGTCGCTCAGTCGTGTCCAACTCTTTGCCACCCCATGGACTGTAGCAAACCAGGCCTCCCTCTCTATCACCAAATCCAGAGCTTACTCAAACTCACGTCCATCGAGTTAGTGATACCATCCAACCATCTCATCCTCTGTCATCCCCTTCTCCTCCCGCCGTCAATCTTTCCCAGCACCAGGGTCTTTTCCAACGAGGGTCCAGCAAATTTCAACTGAAATTTCAGCTTAAAGGTCCAGCAAGTTTCAAAACTTTCCCCTTTTCCCCCTTCCCCTCAACACGGAGGGGCTAAAACAAGCACTTAATTGGTTTTCAGAAGGTAAATCAATGGAAAACTAAAAACAGAAGAGGACGAAGAAGAAAAAAAATCACACCAGGACAATCTTAGCTGTCCTTTCTTGCAGGCGATGAAATATTTTTGAGTTGTACATATTATGACATTGAAAGGGTCAGTACCAGGCTTCCCTGGTGCTTCAGCGGTAAAGAATCCACCTGGCCAATGCAGGAAACGTGGGTTTGACCCCCGGTCCGGGAAGATCCCACCTGCCGTGGAGCAGCAAAGCCCAGGCGCTACCACTACTGAGCTTGTGTTCTGGACCCCGGGAGCCACGACTAACAAGTCCACGGGCCGTATCTACTGAAGCCCGGGCTCCCGAACCAGGGGAGCCACCGCGATGAGAAGCCCTCAGACCACAGCAAAGAGTAGCCCCCACCCACCACAACAGTGAAGACCCAGCACGGCCGGGAATAAGGAAATAATTCTTAAAAAGCGTGAGTCACTCAGTCGTGTCCAGCTCTTTGCTGCTCCACAGACTACAGCACGCCAGCCTCCTCTGTCCATGGGATTCTCCAAGAACACTGGAGTGGGTTGCCATGCCCTGCTCCAGGGGATCTTCCCGACCCAGGGACTGAACCCACGTCTTTCTGTGTCTCCCGCACTGCAGGTAGATTCTTTACCCCCTGAGCCACCAAGATAGGGTCGTGTAAACTGTTCACATTAGGGGGAGCCAGGTGCAGTGTGTGTGGGAACTCACAGTATGATTTCTTACAGCTTTCCCACATATCTAAAATTATTTCTCAATAAAAATTAAAAATTTTAAAGTTCTCCTTTAATCCTACACCACATTTACTTGTTTGTGTTCCTATTCATCCAGTTTTAAGCCAAGTGGACATAAATTCTCATGTGCTAATTATGATAAATACAGTTTCATGCTTTCACTTAGTATTTTCTGAACACTGTTCACACTTCTAAAGAGCCTTGAAACTGGCCATTCTAGAGGCTGTATATCCTGCTACCATTGAGGTGACAGTCACTGATTTAACTCCTTGCCTGTTGAGTATTTTTAGTTCCCAGGGTCTTAATATTATAAATAAACCTGCTGTGAACATTTTTGTACCTTAAAGTTTTTCCCCTTTCTCCTGGTGACTTATCCTCTTGGAATGAATTTCTAGAAGAGCAGTTACGGGGACACAGCAGATCCACCCTTTGTCCTTTCTATGCCGCTAGTTTATGCTCCAAGAGGGCCGGGCCACGTTTCAGTGACACAGCAATGCATTGCTAAAATTCTGTATTTTCCTAATTTTTGCTAAGACCAGGGTTTTACCACATTTTTATTAACTATAAGCCTAAGTACAAGATGATTTCTCATTGTTTTAAATTTCTAATACTTGACGTATGAGCAGAGAAAGGCGGCATGCCCATCCACATTTATTTCCTTCTTGCGGATCTTCATTTCTGAATCATCCCCTATACCTCACTCACATCCCCAGTGGCATGCTGGCGCAGGTGGCACATGCTTCCAGAACATTCTTTGTTTTACATATTAAAAACAATACAAATTATTTTTCTACAGAACTTCTTGAGGATAAACATATCCTTGTTTGGGGGGGCGCGAATTGCAATCACAAAGGCTATGGCTGATGTAGACTGAATGACGGGGCAAAAATCTGGCAGATGCGGAAACAGTCGAGTTAAAATTTGTGGGTTTGAATTGAAACCATTTTTATAAACAAAATTACATAACGAAGACATTTATTTAGATGAACTTTCTTCTGCAGTGAAAGTTTTAGAAGAAGCCAGCTTTCTAAAATCATCCTGATCATTGACAAAGCTTTCACATTTTGAAGATTCAAAGGTGTACCTCTTGTGCTACACCTAAATAGAGTTGCTGATGTACAGGAATCAGTTAAATTAAGAGAAAGATTAAAATTTATTCTGTATCTTAAAATCTAACAGTGTAGGAAGACCTCTCCGATGTAGCACACTCTTTGAAAGAAACATGATGCTGTTTCAGGGAAAGAAAAACACCTTACATTACGGACCTACTCCATCTACTTTACATACACTTGCTGAGCTACTTGCCCTGCCCTGTGGACGCCCAGGAGAGACCATCAGAGGGCATGCCCCCACTTACCCCCACCCCACCCCGCCTGGCGCCAAAGTACGCGGGAGCAGAGGGCATGAAAGATGCACGTGTCCACGAGGCAGGGAAGACAGAGCAAAATCCCAAGACCTGACGAGGTATCAGGGCCGCGAGGAGAGGGGACGCTGCAGCTCCTGGAACGGAACGCACATGAAGTGGGCCCTGAGGACAGGCAGGCTGTAAGAAGCACAGACTGAGGGGCCAACCAAAGCTGGGGGTTCAACGTGTACGAGGAGGGAAGGGAAGGAACCCCGAGGGACCCCCGATGCCCGGCCATCTGGTGATGCTGGCACCTCTCGTGAGCCGGTCCCTCTCTGGGCCTGCAGGTGACCTTGATGCAGCTGAGCCCAAGGACTGCAGTTGGTCCAGGTGCCAGACAGCACATGCTTTAGAGGACAGCTCCCCATAAACACCTTGCCCTGCTGGAACCCCTCAAGGAGGACACCATGATGTGACCTTTAGCCTGGTCTAGTAAAGATGGTCAGTGGAGGCACAGATTCAATCAGGGGCGGATGGCAAAGGCTCTTGTGGCCACACATGCTAGATGATTCCGGGGTGTGAACCCCACCTCTGCGCTCACAGCTCAGTAACCTTGGCAGGGTGACCCGACCTCCCTAGGCGCAGGACGCCTCATCTGTCATGGGCAGAAAGTTGTGCCTGAGGTTAGCTGAGAATTAAGTGAGGTCGTGTGACTAAAGCATCTAACACAGTAACTAATCCAGAGTAAGAGCCCAAGAGGACTGTCAGCATTCTTATTATAAACTTAACACATCAACGACCTGGTCGATTGTAACCGCTCTCTAAGCAGAAGGAAACATTAGCGAATAAACGGAGCAGGGTGTGGTTCTGACTGAATTGGGGAAGACTAGCTTTGGGCAGGCACTGAGATTTAATAGTGTTTTATTTGAAGTACAGCTGATTTACAGTGTGTTAGTTCCAGGCGTGCAACACAGGGATTCAGTTACACACACACTGAGATTTAATAGTGTTTTATTTGAAGTATAGCTGATGTACAGTGTGTTAGTTCCAGGCGTGCAACACACACACACACACACACACACACACACTCCTGTTTAGATTCTTTTACTCTATAGTGTCACTCCAAAATTCTGAGTATAATTCCCTGTGTTGTACAGTAGGCCTTGGGTGATCTGGTTTAGATACAGTAGTGAATATCCAGGCTTCCCTGGGAGCTCAGCTGGTAAAGAATCCACCTGCAATGCAGGTTTGATTCCTGGGTCCAGAAGATCCCCTGGAGAAGGGATAGGCTACCCATTCCAGCCTTCTTGGGTTTCCCTGGTGGCTCAGCTGGTAAAAGAATCCACCTGCAATGTGGGAGACCTGGGTTCAATCCCTGGGTTGGGAAGATCCCCTGGAGAAGGGCATGGCAACCCACTCCAGTATTCTTGCCTGGAGAATCCCATGGACGGAGGAGCCTGGGGAGCCGTGAAGTCCGTGGGGTCACAGAGAACGGGGCCCAACAGAGTGACGAAGCACAGCACAGTGTGTATCTGTTGCCCCTAAACTCCGAATTTATCCATCTCTCCCTCTTTCCCCTGGGGTACCACAAGTTTGTTTTCTGTGTCTGTGAGTCTATTCCTGTTTTGTAAGTAAGTTCACTTGTAACACGTTTTTAAATCCTACATATAGGTGGTATCATATGGTACTGGTCCTTCTCTGTCGGACTTATTTCACTTAGTATGATAATCTCCAGGCCCATCCACATTGCTGACAATGGCGTTATTTCACTCCTTTTTATGCCTGAGTAACATTCCATTGAATACATGCACATCTTTTTTAACCATTCACCGCTGATGGACATAAAACATGACATTTTGACAGCCAGTGTGATTCTTCCTGCCAGAAAGCAAGGTGCTCACTTGTTTCAGACTTTCTATTCACAAAGAACGAAATCCAAGCTGTGTCGCTTCAGCTGTGTCCACCTCTTTGCGGCGCTATGGACCATAGCCCGCCAGGCTCCTCTGGCCAAGGGACTCTCCAGGCAAGAATACTGGAGTGGGCTGCCATGCCCTCCTCCAGGGGATCTTCCCGACCCAGGGATCGAACCTGCAGCTCTTATGACTCCTGCATTGGCAGGCGCATCCTTTACCACTAGCGCCGCCTGGGAAGTTGGCCGTAACAGTCATAAGATGCACTGTGAGAGAGGGAGCCCCAGGCGGAGCGAAAGGGGACATTTCTTTCCTGCGGGATGAGGGCTTCTCACTGCGGTGGTCACTCCTGTTGCAGAGCACAGGCTCCAGGGATTGTGGGCTTCAGTAGGTGCAGCTCACAGGCTCCAGAGCACTGGCCCAATAGTTGTGGGTCACAGGCTAAGCCTCTGCAAGGCAGGTGGCATCTTCCCAGACCAGGGCTTGAACCTGTGTCCCCTGCACGGGCAGATGGATTCGTTCCCATGAGACAACCAGAGAAGAACCCTCCTTAATAGTGTATAAAGTGCTTCATCTGTATCACCTTGTATTATCCTACTGCAGCCCTTCTGACCAAGGGAAGGATTAGGTTAAACTGTTCTGTAGACTTACACATAAACTGTGGCTTTGTATTTTATGGTCGATGTCATTTCTTGCACCATTTTGAGCATTTTGTACAGACCACGCTGCCATCCACCTACACGGGCCAAAGCGTCAGGGGGCCATGGAGGGTCTGCCCTCTCATGGCAGACGGACGAAGGGAAGTTCCCACCGAGGCATCCAGACTTTCCACAGTGTTCTGCCAATGACGCTGTGATGGCTGAGGAGCCAGATGAAAAGCATGTGATGCCCCCACCTGACCCATTAAATTAATCATCGTAATTGGCGACGTCTGCCGGGATCCAGGCTGGATGTGGTCCTCCCCGGGCGCTGTGCACCCAAGTGAGGTAAATTAGGTTTCAGGGCGCCAGGTCGGCGTCAGCAAATTACCTGCTTCTGGGGAGCGGACCGGGCCCCGGTGGGTGCAGGCAGAGCTGATTTGCCACAAGGGTGAGCAACGTCTTCTCAGGTGCCCAGGGGCCCCGCTGTGGTCAGGGGCAAGCAGGAGCCCCGTGGACGCGGCCCCGCGTGTCCGCGGAGAAGGGCAGGGGACTTCTGCGGTCAGGGGCAAGCAGGAGCCCCGTGGACGCAGCCTCACGTGTCCGCGGAGAAGGGCAGGGCCGCCCCTTTCTTTCCCATCCAGTCTCTCTACAGTTTCATCTTGCTCACCAACCTTGCTCCCTCTGTGAAAGCAGATGATGGCCGGATGCCTGACCAACTGGCTGGGAGCGGTGTCAGGCATTCTGGGGACGTCGCAAGTGAGCGGCGTTGGTGGCTTTTATTCTGCGGACGCCACACGATCCAGCCCCTGGTGTGCGTTCCAGGTACCAGACCACGCAGGTCCGAGGCCTAGCAGCAGGCTGGCCAGGGGGTTAGCTCGAGGTTCCTTTGACTGAGTTGGTAACTGCTGCTTTCTACTCGACTGAGAATCACACACACGGATGGCTTCACGGCGGCTCGGGGTAATCGCAGGGCGCTGGAGAAGGCCAACCAGGCCTCTCTGCCTCTATGTCCTGGGAAGGGCTTCCCCACGGTTTCAGGAAAGGCTCTGTGCTCACTGGTGGATCTCTGCCCCAGAGGAGGACAAAGTCCCATCAGGGTTCAAGGCCGAAATTAAGAATTCTTTTAAAAGTCACATGAAACCACAAAGGATCTACCGTATAGCACAAGGAATTCTGCTCGACACCTGTGATAACCCATAAGAGAACAGACGAAAACAGATGGAATATATGCATACCTATAACAAGGGCTTTCCCAGCTGGCATTAGTGGTAAAGAATCCTCCTGCTAATGCAGGAGACATAATAGGCGTGGGTTCAATCCTTGGGTTGGGAAGATCCCCTGGAGGAGGGCATGGCAACCCACTCCAGTATTCTTGCCTGGAGAATCCCCGTGGACAGAGGAGCCTTGTGGGATACGGTCCATGGGGTCTCAAAGAGTCTGACACAACTGAGATGACTTAGCACGCACATGTGCGTACATATAACTGGACCACTGTGCTGTCCACCCAAAACTAACACAACACTGTAAATCGACTCTACCCCAATAAAATTTAAAAAATGAGATAAAATGCTCCCAACTTAGGTGAATAAAAAGAAAAGAAAACAAACAGAAAGTCACGTGAAGACACTTAGTGTTCGGTGTTTCCAGGGATCCCAGAAGTAAGCAGCTGACCTGGGTCTCCAGCAGCACCGCAGACCCAGGTTCCGAGAAAGTGTCCCTGGGCTGGACCAGGCAGTGCTAGGATCACACAGAGTGGGGGGCTCCCGGGCCCGCCACAGCCCCGTTCCCTGCACACACCACTCTGCCTGCATCTGTTCAAGGTCAACAGGGACTTCTTTCTTTCAAAATAGCAACCGGTGGACTAAATTAAAAAAAAAAATTCTGAAAGCAGGAAGCAAGCGGATGCGGTGTTTTGCCTCTTAATCTCTAACAGCTCTCTGAGCCTCGCCAGCACTTAAATCTCCAAGACAAAAGCCACCAGGCCAGGGGCACCCCAGCCTCACCTAGACAGGCCTGTGGGGCCCTGCTGAGGGGGTCCACGCAGACTCTGAGGGGTCCTCGCTGCAGCCGGATTTACAGGGGGGCATTTACAGTGCTCTTCTGGAGTCTCCCCACCCAACTAACCTGCGGAAGCCCACCCCTTAGGGCTCACCTGTCAAGGGGGGCTGGGGGTTGGGAGGGATCTTGACCATCAGTCTGTTTGCAGGGGAGGAAGGACAGACAGACAGAAGCGTGATAAAGCAGACAGCATTCTTCACTTTTTCACCCTCTGAAACCCCACGAGACAACACTTGATGAGGCATTTGCTTGTTTCCCTTTTGTCCTCACATACAAAAGATACACACAGGTGTTTTCAATGGTGTGAGCAGGATCAAGTGACCAAGAAGGATCATTCAGTCGCTCTGTCGTGTCTGACTCTGCGACCCCACGGACTGCTGCATGCCAGGCTTCCTGGTCCTCCACTGTCTCCTGGGGTTTGCTCAGATTCACATGCCTAGAGTCGGTGATGATATCTAACCCTCTCATCCAAGATTCTACAAATTCAAATGTTCACACTCTAGTGTGTGTTCCTGGGTGCGAGGTGAGGCCCTGAGGTCTGTGTTCTCAGGGTGAACATCAGAGGCAGGAGGAGTCCGGAAGAGAAACAGGACAGGCTGAGTATATGGACCATCATATAGAGATGAAAAAACTCGGGAGAGAGGGGAAAAAAAAAAGAGCACACAGCTGCCGTCCCCCAAACAGACCTCCCATCTGCCACCCACGATTTGCATGTCACCTTCTCCGGGCTCATTTGTACTTCATTAACTGCCATTGACTTAACAAGATTTATGCAAATGACACCATAGGAGCTCCCTAACTCCCACTGCAATCAAGTGATTATGTATGTACAACTCTCCACAGCAATGAAAAATTAATACGTGACAAGCCCACTCGCCGCTGAGCCGGGCCTCTGGCTTTTTCTTTTCCTTGCTTTCTGCTTTTACATTTCTATTCGAAGAGACCTGATCGCCATAGTTGAGGAGAAGGGGGAGACCGGGAAGAGGAGGCAGACGGAGGAGGAGGAAGAAGGAAAGGCAGACGGAGAAGAAGCAGACCTCTCTGAGAATCTCCACTGAGACTCAGAAAGGACAAAGAATGCGGAGGTGGGTCCAGGTCCTCAAAAAATGGAAGTTATTTTGCAGAAGATAAGTCACATTCTCGATGAGAAAGCTTTCATGGGAGAAGGAGGGGAGACAGGATCACTGCCCACCATCCGTGGACAGCTCCTCCCACGCTGGGCCGAGGAGAGCCTGTCTCACAGCCAACAGGCGAGCTGTAAAACGTGAGCTGGACGCGGTTAAAATAACCCACCGGAACACGCTCTGTCTGCAAAGACACGCGTCAGGCTGCTGAGCGTGCTGGAGACACGGACTCACCCATGTCCTGAACCGCCCCTGGCAAGACTCCTGTGCGCTGGGGTAGAGACAGAGCCTGTGATGATCAAAGATACCGGCCTATCCCAAAGCCACCCCTGGCCCAGCCCCACGGAGGACCCAGAGGTTCAGGAGGAGGACTTCTCTGTCTTTAGGGCCCGTGAGCTGGGGTTCGGGGCCCCAACATGCAGACCCAGTCCCAAATGGGGGCTGAGCATGGAGACAAGGGTTCAGATGCTGGTGGGAAGGACAGGCAATGGAGATGGGATGCAGGGACCCCAGGCAACCCCGGACAGAGGCGCAAGGACCCGTGTCCCTGCAGCCGTGTGGTGGTGTAGGCTATCTCAGAAGATTCTTCTCCTTGGGCACGAGCTATTTGTCTGAGGCTGGGGGCACATGTTTAATTCAAAGCATGTAACTCTGCTTCCTAAGCTTTCTTTTTTTTTCTTGGCTGTGCCGTGTCATTTGTGGGATCTCAGTTCCTCGACCAAGGATCGAACACCCTCGGCAGTAAGAGTGCAGAGCCCTAACCACTGGACTGCCAGGGAATTCCCTTCCTAAGCTTTCTGAAGGCTTCTGGCCAATGAGAAGCATAGGGTGCATGGCCTCAGGGGCCAGGTTCGAAACCCGGTCCCTCGGATTCTGAAGGGGCCTGGTCTGGAAAGCTTGCCCCACACGGATTTAATATAAAAATGAAGATAACACAGCGATGTCAACTGTGGCAATGTTGAAGGTTCAAAGAGATATTACGTGAACGTGTAGCAAATACTAAGCAGTCACTTAACTGTTCAGGCCTGCAGTGACTAGAACATTCCGGCAGGTGCTGCTCTAACTGGGCACCGTCTTCCACAATCCTCTCGCTTCATTTCTACCAGCTGATGTCATCCCTGGCAGGCTGAGGAGTCCAGACTACCTCTAAAGGTCTCTGTTCCTTTATAAAAATACAGATGAATCTGCACGTCTGTGTGCAAAGGCACATCAGCCTGTGCGGCCCATAGCAAGGCTCCGATATGGCCTGAGCATGATGAATCTGAAAATCCGGTTTTGCCAGAATCGAAAAATCCTCTCCGGCATCGCCTCATCTCAGTGTCCCAAGGGACTCGGTATTATCCAGAGCTCAATTCCCAAATGCAGAGTCCAGGGCCGGGCATGTTCTGCCTCAAGGGGACTCTGACCCGCCAGGTATGGTCTCCGGGACACGGGTTTCCCATGTGTGTATGTGGAGGCAGCTACAAGAGACAGGAGCTGGCTGGGCTGCCTGTGTCAGGATGCCCCAGGAAACCAGACCACGACTGAGGGGTAAGCTGGATTGTTCTGAACATTTCCTACTGAAAGGCTTCCCAGGACAGGATAATACCCGACTTACCCCTGACCGTCAACCTCCAGTAGCACACAGACGGACAGCCTGGCCTGTGTAGCAAGCCCTCGTGCAGAGGAGCAGGGCACAAACTGAGGGAAGGGAGGCCCCACCCACGCCAGGGACCAGTCTGACCGGGGCGGCGGCCAGCATGCCCACCCGAACCCACGGGAGACGCGATCTAGTGTTGAGTTCTGGCACCCCTGAAAGGAAATGTCCCAGGATGGATATTTTAAACGAGAGGAAAAGAGTTCAATGATTTTCCCAATTCTAGTTGAAACAGCATCAACAGAATGAAAATTACACATTAAATGGAGTAAGAGTGGAATAACAGCCTTATGTGGAGAGTTAAGTTTATATCAATAAGTGACCGCACAAAGAATAAGCAACTGTGCCTGCATCCCACAGGAGAGAAAGCCTTTCAGTTCAGTTCAGTCGCTCAGTCGTGTCCGACTCTCTGCGACCCCATGAATCATAGCACGCCAGGCCTCCCTGTCCATCGTCACCAACTCCCGGAGTTCACTCAAACTCATGTCCATCGAGTCGGTGATGCCATCCAGCCGTCTCATTCTCTGTCATCCCCGCCTCCTCCTACCCCCAATCCCTCCTAGCATCAGAGTCTTTTCCAGTGAGTCAACACGTCGCATGAGGTGGCCAAAGTATTGCAGTTTCAGCTTTAGCATCAGTCCTTCCAATGAACACCCAGGATCGATCTCCTTTAGAATGGACTGGTTGCATCTCCTTGCGGTACAAGGGACTCTCAAGAGTGTTCTCCAGCACCACAGTTCAAAAGCATCAATTCTTCAGCGATCAGCTTTCTTCACAGTCCAACTCTCACATCCATACATGACCATGGGAAAAACCATAGCCTTTCAGTTCAGTTCAGTTCAGTCGCTCAGTCTTTAGGAGCAGTCAAAACCAGATTCACAGACACGGAGGACAGACGTGCCAAGGGGGAGAGGGGAGGGGGCGCGTGTGAAGGACTGGGGGTGTGGGGTTAGCAGACACAAAGTATCACACGCGGGACAGTAAACAACAGGGCCCTGCTGAGAGCGCAGGGAACTGGGTTTAGGATCCCGTGAGAAACCAAGGTGGAAAAGGACAGACAAATATGCATATATGTATATGTATATACACACACACATGTATATATGTGTGCGTGTGTGTCGGGGGGGGTGTTTATGGGGCTTTCCAGGTGGCGCTAGTGGTAAAGAACCCAGCTGCCAGTGCAGGAGACGTAAGAAACTCGGGTTCGATCCCGGGTCGGGAAGATCTCCTGGAGGAGGAGGTGGCAACCCATTCCAATCTTCTTGTCTGGAGAGCGCCAGACAGAGGAGGGATTCCATACACAGAGGGCACACCATACGTACGGTGGTGTGCTCCGTCACTTCCGTCGTGTCCAACCCTGTGCGGCCCCGTGCACGGCAGCCCACCAGGCTCCTCTGTCTATGGGACTCTCCAAGCCGGAATTTTGGAATGGGTTGCCATCTCCTCCTCCAGGAGATCTTCCCGACCTGGGATTGAACCCGAGTTTCTTATTTCTCCTGCACTGGCAGATGGGTTCTTTACCACTAGCGCCACCTGGGAAGCCCCATAAACACACACCCCATAAACACATATGAATATATACAGACATATATATATACATACACATATAATTAAGTCACTTTGCTGTACAGCAGAAATTAAACACAGCATTGTAAATCAATTATACTTCAATTAAAAAAAAAGCGTGAACAGCAAGGAGGGAAGGAGGCTGCTCATAGTGGTTCCCGTGCCAGCCTACATATCAGTTCCCCAGTCTCTGAAGGGGTCCTGTGAAACCCCGAGGACTTCCGCCTTGGTCTCACCTGTGATGCTGGGGCCCGCCCCACACCCGCACGCCCCGTCCCCAAGTGAAGCCGTAGGTTACCTGTTTCAAGCGGAAAGACTCCAGCCCTCCTGAAGGGTGGCCAGTGCCAACATGAGCTCCTACAGGATTCGTGAACGTGTCCAGGTATCACCGCAGAGGCAGAGCTGTCACCCTGCCCAATGACTCCTCTTCCCCTTACACAGAAAACACTCGAAACCAACCGGCCTTCTTCAGCAAACTAAAAGACGGCATTTCCGGAAGCCATGCTGCTGGGCTGAACACTTTCATTTCCCTGGGAACTATCACAGCCAAATAGGTCTTGTGAATTCCCCTTTACCTTGAGACATAAAGTCATTTGGTACCCAGCTTCTGGGCTAATGAAAACCGATTCCAGGCTAGCGACATAGGCCAAAACAAATGCCTGCGTTAGAGTCCTGTTGTGTAATGAGGAAGTTTAATTAAGGCCCCACATTACAGCTGTAAATGTTCCTTTATATAATAAGGTCTAAATGAAACTGAACCTAATCAAAGTTACAATTCCTTCATTAGCAAATTACAAACAAGAGCGCACAGCTGACACACCGGCTATGATTATCACAACTAATTGCCTCGTTGTTACAAACCAGCCTGAAACCGTGTTCAGATGTCCGTCTGTGAGAGCAAATTAGGGCCACGTCGGGCAATTCCTGTGATCACAAGGGGCTCTTGTACGGGGATCTGATTTACCCCTGTCGCCTGGCGGCCAGCGGCCCAATCAAAGCCGCGCTACAAAGGCAGTCTTTGAAGCCAGCGCAGTCTCGAAACGCACTCCATATGCAGGCGGGCAGACTGCACTTCATTAGGCCTGTTGTCACATTTCCCCTCTTCTTATTCTAATGATCCTATTTTAATACACACAGGAACCTCTTCTAATTGATGTCAAGTGAGTGACTTCTACATTCATCAGCGGAGCACATCAAACAAACCTTGGCGCGCCAGCCAGCCTCACGGTGAGGAGAGACCCGGGGTGTGTCTCCGGCTACAGGGCCGGGCAGGGGGGGAAGCCGCTTTACCTGTTTAATTGGGATGGCTCGACCGCTCCCGATGCTGTCCGCCCGACTCTCCAGGCCTTTCTTCTCTTTGTCTGGGTCACTCCCTTTACGAGACTGAAAAGCAAAAATAAAGTTAGCATTTGGGGAAGGGCTGCGGTTCATAGATTGCGGAGGTGAAACCCACCTGCATAGCTTCTGCAAAATACACAAGCCCTGAAGAAGCCCTGCACAAGCTGCATGTGTACCCTCATGTACGAGCTGTGCACGTACCCCCGTGTACCAGCTGTGCATGTACCCACGTGTACCGGCTGTGTGTGTATCCACGTGTGTGAGCTGTGCGTGTACCCACGTGTACCAGCTGTGCATGTACCCACGTGTACCAGCTGTGTGTGTACCCCCGCATACCAGCTGTGCGTATACCCCTGCATACCAGCTGTGCGTGTACCCACATGTACCAGCTGTGTGTGTATCCATGTGTATGAGCTGTGTGTGTACCCACGTGTACCACCTGTGCGTGTACCCGCAGGTACCAGCTGTGCATGTACCCACATGTACCAGCTGTGCATGTACCCACATGGATGAGCTGTATGTGTACCCACATGTACCAGCTGTGTGTACCCGTGTGTACCAGTTGTGCATGTACCCATGTGTACGAGCTGTGCGTGTACCCGCACATGTGTACCGGCTGTGCGTGTACCTGCGTGTACCAGCTGTGCATGTACCCACATGGATGAGCTGTGTGTGTACCCATGTGCACGCACACATATCCTGCTGGGCGTCCATCGTCACCAAGCCATCACGTTACAGGGAATTTTCTAAACTTTCCTTCCCACTTTTCCACTGCAAAATCATCTTTTAATTCTTTTATAAAGAAGTTTAAAATTCAATTACGAGAAACCAATGGACCATACAGGAAAGTAACGCCCAACAGGAAAACATATTCCAAAGCTGCAGTTAAATCCAGCCGAGGAGAAAAGGACTCCTCGCTGCTTATTTGGGAAACCTGTGACATAAATGTATATATTTAATTAACATCTGAAGGATTTAAAAAATTCTATTAACATCTCAGCTGTGCAATTCAACGGGATACTCCTAATTCATATTGAGCTGCCATTAACGTTCCTTTTTATTGCTTCTGGAGAGTCAGAAAAGAGTGAATTCAAAGTTAAACTAGTGTTAAGATAAAACAGAAAATAACCAAGGGGAAAGAAAGTTGAAGCTATCTTTAGGGGTAAACTATCAGTACTTTGGGGGAAAAGGAGTGGCTTTGTTTGCTAAGTTCCTGACAGTTTTCTTGGCAATCATGACGCACGTGCATGCCCAGGAGGAGGGCGGTCAGTAGGGAGGGTGTCAACGGGGGCCTAGGGAAGCCACCCCAGGACACCATGACCTGGGAACATTGAAGGAGCAACCACAGCTAAGTCTCCATCGTTTGGTGGCATGAGAAACTGTGAGCACGATGATTTTCTGACAGATTTATTTTATTATGAGAGAAAGATCTGAGACTCGTCCTCCTTAATAACTGTGCTGACAAGTGACAACTCCACTCCATTACTTTTCAATGGGAACATTACTCACGCAATATTGAAAATGGAGAAACATTTTCGTGTGCTTTTCAAATCTGAGATGATATATGAAATGAGCAGACTTTGTGGTGTCCAGTGCGGCAATGGGAAGCTAATGAAATCCAGCTTTAAGGGAGTGAGATGGAGCTGCTGATTTATGTGTATATACATATATGTTTAATACTAAAGGGAGTGATGTCATGGGGTATGAGGAGAAAAGTTCCCATGACGTAAACCCAAATCGGGGACTGCAATGAGCCCATGGGCTCCACAGAAGACAGTCTTTTTTGATGAAGCTAAGAAGCTGACGGTATTTCCTGAGCACCTACTAAGAGCCAGGCACTGTGCACATGCTGTTCTTTAGGATGCTAGAAGCTTGGAGTGAGGCGCCAGGAAACGGAACAAGCAACAGATAGAAAGTTGCGGAAGAAAATAAAACATGATGTTTAACCTTTGGGCTCGGTGGGAACTAAATAGAGATTTATCAATTCCTTGTCATGAACGTTAGTTAAAGAGTTAGGGGCTCACTTTTCTCTTTAATTAATTAACTGTTTAACTAATAACCTGTGGTAAGAGCTATGTAACAGCTCTTACATAAGTTCTCTTTTCCCTATGTCTCAGTTCATGAGAAAGCTGGAATTTGAGGTTTCTATTTGTAAACGAGATTCAAAGCCCACAGGGATGACATTTAAAATAGTTTCAAATCAATAGAGACCACTAATGGTACTTTGGAATTTTGAGAATTCTGTATTTCTAAATCTGGAAATCTGTCTTCATTATTCTCTATTAACCAGAATAATTAACAAAACAAACATTAAAAAAAAAATTAACATCTTCCTCAAGGCAGCACATCTGCCTCCACAGCCACGCTGTCGTCAGAGAATTTCAGATTCCACAGGAAGCAGAATCAGGAACTAAACTCCACGTCTGATCACATACCCTGAGATGAATGAGGTGGAAACTGAAGGAAAACTTCCCCGCCAAAATGCAACAGAAATTCCCCATGACTCTCACACTTGGGCGGAGAGAACCATAAAACTAAAACTTCATGGACAGAGTGGTGGTAATTTGTGAGGCAAAAGGGTTTACTGTCTCTCCATCCTATAGTGACTTTTGGTTCAGCAGTCTGTGATATGTATCATAAAATGGAAATCCAACAGCCAAACTAAAACAAACCCGTTGGACATAAAACACCAGAGCACGTATGGATTCCCAGTAAGGTCTCTGGTTATTTCTGCCAGCCCTGAGACTACATCACCCACAGCACAGCCAAACAATGCCACTCAAATGGCTCTGCGAAAGCATCAGATCCAAAGCTGCCCTGGGTACCGCTGTTGGGGGGGTCAGGAGTGAGTGTGCAAGGCATCCACCTGACACACAACCAGACCCTAACAGGAGTTTATACACCCAACACAGAAAGTCACGGGGAGCCGGAAGAGTGACCGCAGAGCCTCTGCAAACAGTGAATGCAGCAGAAAGAAAGGTTAGGCTCAACCTAATCACCACCTCCTTCGTCAGAGACACGTTCAGCTGCCCCTCAGGTGATAAAGGAAGCTGTGAGGGGCACCCCACCAGGCCTGCTCCCGAGAACAAGGAGCATCACGGCCAAGCGCCCTCACTGTTACACACAGACCCGCCTTCCCCTCTCCAACCGATGAGGAAGTCGAAGACTGCTGGAACACACTGTCATAGGATCCACGCTCCCTTCCCTACAGAAGACAAAATACCATTCAAACAGGTCTATTTATACTATCAATTCCACTGCCTTGTTTTTTACAGACAGTCTCTACGAACTGGGCAATGGCTTTTCACAATCTTTGGTTACTGGGTACGCTTGGCTCTGTTCTGTGGTGTCGGCATTAGATGGCAAGCTTTGAGAAATAACCACGTAAGCGACATCAGAATTACAAAGCTTGAAGACAGGCAGAGCAAAGCACTGGATAGATTGCGGACATGCAGAGGAGTGAGTTTATGATGTGGACGCAGATAACAGATACTGCATCCAAAGGAATGCCGATCCCCGGATGGGGGTTGGGGGGGGTGGGGGGATGGATATCCTGGAGGTGCACTCTATCTGTGACAGGGTTATTTCTAGAAGAAGTAGCAGCAGCAGTGGCAAAAAAATGCCCTCAGTCTATGTATGAGCTACAGGGTGAGTATATGCATGTGTTTTAAAATTCCTATATGTTTGAAAATACTTCCTAATAAAACATTTGAACCACATGTTAATAGATCAGGGCTATGAAACTACTTATCCTAAGAGCATATATTACAGAACCGGGAATTCGATGGATATAGCCTTTAAATATTTCTTTTTTTAAAAGAAATAAAGCAAGATACGATATCATTCAGCTTTTTTATTAGTGACTGATGATTCCTACTGCCAAAAAAACACAAAACTTGCTACGATAGGAGAGATTTGCAAGTTTGTAGTCTTTTGTAAAAGGTGTGTGTGTGATTTATTTTTGCTCAGATTTTTGCTTATTTTTGCATGTGTGTGTATACAAACAGAAGCATCTGGGACTGAAGAATGTTAGCCCAGGGCAGCACACTACAATCACTTTATAAAATTTATAAGCATGGTGTTTGCAGACTGGTGTGTGTACTACTTAATTAACACTGGCCTCTTTAGGAGGATCTTCCTAAGTGAGGAAGACGAAGCTCCTTCATCTGGGCATTACCGTCCCAGCCTGAGTGGGGTTTTATTCACTAAGATCAGTCGATGTAGGGCACTTCCGTCCTCCTAATACACATTTTTCAATAAATATGCTTTTCGCTAATTGAAGCCAGTGACTACGAACAATCGCCAGGGATGAGGAGGTTATGACATTTTACATATTTAAGAATGGGAGCAAACCGGTAACAAGGAGAATCTAGTTTCTTAATTGGCCACGATTTCGACATCAATTTGCCTCTTGTCATTCCCTGGGTGACACTGACATCTAGTGGAGTTATCACTTCTGAGCTCTTAGCGCAACGCCCACCCATCACCATCAGCGCCGTCGCTTTGTCTGGTGTCAAAGCTGGCAGTGATGAAGATAGAGGTTTTCAGTCTTTGCCTTCAACGCCATGACGCAAACCCGCCGTGAAGGTAGCTTCTTCAAGACCCCGATTCCTGTTCCCACTAGTAACAACAGGGCAATAGATTCAGCTGCTGAAGGGATTCACTCTCAGGCCACTTTCCAACACGGACAGACCGAGCCTCGGTCCTGCCCTGGCTCACAGGCAGGCCCTCGCCTCCATCATCAGCTGCATTAATTGCGACAGGATCGGTGGGGATTTCCAGTCACCATGAGGATGGGTCTGCACTGGCTCTGGCCCTGCCCCCCCCGGCCTGGACAGCTGGCCGCCTGGACTCGCTGTACACACATGTGCACGCCCCAACTGTGCAAAGGCGGGGGTCCCATCCCTCTGCTCTCCTCTGGGTGGGCAGAACCCCCGTCCCAGTCCACCTCCCCTTGAGCCCAGGCTGACTCTGACAACGCCCATACCTGATGGAAAACAAATCTGGCCGTGTAGACAGAGGCGGGGAAGGGCAGGGCTATCACCCGAGTTACTGTTCATCGGCTTCCTCCTGCCTTAAACGTGTCTCCTTTGGCAGGTACCCAGTGGGCAGGGCCCAGTACACTACTTTCCAGCACCTTCAGACCCCAGAGGTGCCCATATTGGTGTGGGATGGCATGTGCTGGAGCAGCCCCATTTCAAAGAGACTTCCCGGCGTCTTGCCTCTTGCCTTGAAGATAGACCAAAGCCAATGACCAAGAAAGGTGACCCTGAGAAGGTGTTGGGAGCCTGGGTGTCCCGTCCTCCTGCCATGCCCTAGAAGAAGTGGCAAACACACAGAAGATGCTCTGGTCCACATTCCAGGGCCCCTCCTCCCTGCTATGCCTGTGTCCCACTCATGGCCCACCCGCCCTCTCTGCGCCTTCAGCAGTGGGCTCCTCCTCAGGTCCGTGGAGCCCTGGGTCGATCCACAGCCTGTTCTCTGAGGTGACCCCACCTCTCCTGGAAGCCCCCACCTGGGTGTGCACACGTGTGACAGGCGGCTGGACAAGCCATGAGTGCTGTTTAGGTGACTGCTGCTATTCTCAGCGTGTCTGAAGAAACTCCACAGTACAGCGTCTTGCAGAGGGCGTCTTTAAGCATATCAGGTATGTACCTGTATTTTGCACACACCTAAGCACCACCCTCCCAATTTACAGCCACTTTTGCTTATGCACTAATGTAAGTCACTCCATAACAATGCGGTGGTGAGATAAAAATGAAAGCAAAGGACTCTTCATCCCTACAGGGCCTCTTCCTAGCAACCTCACTGCAACTCCTGTTGCTTCCAGTTCAGAGGTTGAGTTCCTTGCCCCAGGTCACACAGCCCCAGGCAGTGGAGGCCAGGGGCTGAGCCCGTCTAATCCTCACTCTGGCCCTCCAACAGCAGCGCCTGCCAGAACTCACATGGCACGGGGCAAGAGCTGAGGAAGGGAAGAATTGAGGCGGGAGTGTGCTGTCGGCAACAGACCTTGAAAATAAAGACCATCTGATGGGAAAACTGCCGTGGACACGGTGGGAGAGGGCCAGAGGACCTGCTGCACCTGGCACCCTCCTTCACCAAGGAGAGAGCCATCTCCAGGGACTTCCGTGGTGGTCCAATAATTAAGATTCTGCACTTCCAATACAGGGGGTGTGGGTTCCATCCCTGTCCGGGGAACTAAGATCCCACATGCTGTGGACCAAAACAAACAAACAAACAAACCCCGCCATCTCCAAATCAGGGCAGTGGATCAGATAACAGACTCGTGGCCACCTCTGCAGAAGCCTCCTTTAGCTCGAGCCAGGAAATACTGAACTTCTTTACACCAAAAGTGTCAGTCACTCAGTCGTGTCCAACTCTTCGCAACCCCATGCATGGTAGCCCACCAGGCTCCTCTGTCCATGGGATTTTCCAGGCAAGAATACTGGAGAGGATTGCCATTCCCTTCTCCAGGGGATCTTCCCAACCCAGGGACCAACCAAGAGGAGAAATCACACGGCTGGAAACAGGGCACCCTGATGCTGGATGCTAGAGTTGAGCAACGTTCTAAGACAAGTCATATTTCCATTTCTAAGACAAGACACTGGACACTGGAGACATCTCTTTTTGTGCAGCCGGCCTGTGCACTGTGGGATGTTGAACGCCTCCATGGCTGGTACCCAGACTAGAACTCTGCAAGACCACATCCACCCCCCTCACGCCACCCCAGCTGAGACAACTCAAACCTTCTCCAAAAACTGCCGAATTTCTGGCAGAGCAAAAGCATCTGGATGAGAACCCCTGGTTTGAAAGCTTGTATACTTGTAATGCATAGACCTAGTCCCAGGAGGGAAAGTGTTCAAATGACTCCAGCCACACATGGCAGTAGCTCTGCCCCGAGTTCTGTGTCTGGAGTTCTGGGCTCAACTGCAAAGCCTTCTCCACCATTGATTGGTAATGCCTGCTGTAAGGGAATGGACAGGGTGGCCGTGCTTTTGTGTCCTCTGTTGTTAAGGGGACAGCCTAACTGCCCAGGGAGCTTTTAAAAAACTACACACACCTGGTTCCCATGCACAGATTCCGAGCTCATAAACCTGAGTCCTGAGAGCTGATGTACACCAGAGCCCTGCAAATGGTTCTGAAGAAAAGTCCAAGTGGACAGGCTCATGTCCGTGAGCCTCTACAGGCCCCGAGGAAGTCCTCAGCACTCCAGCCTAAGGAGCAGGGGTTGTGTCCATCTATAGGGCTTATACATCTCATCTCAAAGGCTGGATGCGCATGTGTGGGGAATCCTGGCAGCGTCTGTCACCTGCATGCATCTAACGGGACAAGTCTTCAGCTGGAGACCGAGAGAGTCGCAGGACCAGGGACACCTTTATCCAAAGCCCTGGCTCTTCGTTTCTGACTCCCTGTAACTGAGCAAGTCCCAGCTTGCTCAGCACCTGCACCTCGGCATCCCGCAATATTCTGAGACGTCCACGGAACTCAGTGCCCTTCCCGTTCATTGGGTTCGGACACGACACCCGTCCCTGACCACCCAGCGGCCAGAAGACCACTCGGTGACCGTCTCAGGACCCATACTCCGAGCCCCAGGGGACACTCACGGTGAAGAGGTTGGACCGGCGCTTGGACTGCTTGCGGACGGGCGTGGGCGTGTTAGCTGCGGGCGGCACGTCGATGCGGAGCTCCTTCTGGCTGGTGCTTGGCGTGGAGGGCACGGAAGAGGAGTAGTCGCTCAGGCTCCCGCCCCCGTTACTCGTCTGTAACGATCCGAAGCCAAGGCTGTGTTAGGGACACGCTCCGGGAGCCTCACTCACCACCTGCGTGGGACCGTAACCCACGGGCCGGCAAGTCACACACAGCAGGTGCAGCCGGACGGGTGGGCCGGCCTCTCCCGCTGGCTGGTGGCATCGGCATGAAGGACACCTGATTTCCTTCCAGAAGAGAGCGATCAGCTCAGCGTCATTTCAGCTAAAAAAAGGGGCTGAAGGCAGGGAAGTCTCTTTCGTTTTTCTTGAGAGTGAAAATGTAATTATTTTCTATTTTCTCTGAAAAAGCAAGGGACTGGTTGAACTAAATGGTTTCCACGGTCCCTTCACTGTGCTAGATTAGAGGCAGAAAGAGCACAATTGTGCCCCAGAGGAGCAGAACTCACACTTTGAAAATGACCTCTTAGAGGGATAAATCGGGAGACTGGGATTGACATATACACACTACTATATATGAAAAAGGTGACTAATAAGGACCTGCTGCATAGCACAAGGAATAACACTCAATACTCTGTAATGGCCGACATGGAAAAAGAATCTAAAAGAGAAGGGATATATGCTTTAATACAAGTATAAATGATACTCTGCTATACAGCAGAAACTAATGCAACACCGTAAATCAATTATATTTTTTAAAAAATTAGTTTTAAAAAAAGACAATGACCTCTTGGAGACGTGGATGCATCGGGAAGATACTTCTAAATTCAGAGAGAATTACAGATGCCAGTGGTGGGGACGTTAAGAGCCTTGTGGTACCTTCACAGTAACTTTGTAGGGCCCTACTGTAAACGCACTTCCCTTCTCCTCTAGCAACCAAACAGAGGTTGCCTAACCTTCTCACTAAACCTGTTTAAAAAGTATCAACAGAACACCTGTCTGAGAGATGTAAAGCGAAGACAGGACAGCAGGCAAAGATAAGCCAACAGTTCCTCTCTGGGATTTTGGTTAGGTTCTTCAAAGTGACTTATATATTATTTGCTTCCAAATAAACAGCAAAATGTTGCAACAGAAAGATGCTCGTGGGACTTCTCTGGCGGTCCAGAGGTTAAGACCTCACCTTCCAGCGCAGGGTGTGTGGGTTCGACCCTTCTTCGAGAAGTTAAGTTCCGACATGCCACACGTGTGGCCAAACCCCCCCCCCCCACAAAATATAAAACAGGGGAAACATTATTGTAACATTCAGTAAAGACTTAAAAAAAAAAGTTACTAGTTTCCATAGGGCATAAGAGAAAAGGGGACTCTATCCCAGAACTGCTACCATATTGAAGCATATTGTGGGATGAGCCAATGAGATTTACCCACAACTGCTCAGCCTACAAGCAGACGAGAACGAGGACCAACTTGGGGTCATTTAAGTCAACAGCAGAGACAGCGTGGAGAGGGGAGCATTAAAGACTGATTCCCTTAAAACCACTGGGCCACAGCAGTTTCCGAAGGAGATGTTATGTCAGTTGCAGACACGCTGTTATTTGCAAAGTTGAAACAAACAGAAAATCCACCCTGGAGCTGGCTGAGCACCCTCTTTGGCAGGCGTGTCCTCCCGGGCTCGCACCTGCCTTCCAGTCCAGCCTCTCAGGGGACCGACATACCTGGCTGATGTGTACGGCGGACACCTGTGCGGAGCAGACCGACGAGTGGCTGGGCGAGTTGGGGAGGGACTTGCAGGGACCTATGGACAGCTGCTGCTTCTTCCTCGTGGCGACAATCTTCTGGGCAACTGCGGGCAAGGAGACAGAAGAGGCCTCTGTGAGGCTGCTCTCCAAACCCAGGGCACGTGGCAGAGGCCCAGGATCGTCTCCATCATCCACTGTCCCCTGGGTCCATGGCTGACATAATTCCCAACTTTCAGTCAGGCACAGGATGACCAGAAGAGATACAACATTCCCTGGGGCTTCTCCTGGCCCATCCCCCTGCCCCCCAGCTAAACATGGCCACACAGTGAGTTCTGGACAACAGGACGTCAGCAGGAGGGTCACGTGGCAGCACCCCAGAAGCACCCTCAAGAGAGATGCCCTTGGCCTATTTCTCTCTTACGACCTTTTCCTTCTGGCTGAATAAAAGGTACATATGTTGGCTGCAGCCCTGGCAGCGACCTTGGGGGGTGGAAGCCACACTTGGTGGGACATGAGCCCCTTCTAGGAACTGAGTCTCTGGCTTGACAGCCCTGTGCAGACTGCCTCAGAAGCTTTATAGGTAAACCACAAAAAATACACATCTATCTTGTTTAAATCATTCTAACGATTTTTCCCCCCAATTACTGCAGCAAAAATCATCCTAAATAAGACAGGGGAATTTAAACCAAATCCTTTTGGAAATCAAAAAATCTATTTTATCTATTTTTTTTTTGCATAGCCTAAAGAATTACTCTCAACTCTACAAGCGACTGCATAGAATTATATTCAAGGACATGTAATTACCTCAAAGATTTTTTTTTATTTAAATATATGGCTACACACATTGAGAGTTTATCTTAATCAATACAAATCTAAATTCCACCAGTCATAACTTCTGGCAAATAGGCTGGCTGATAAAGCATACTGGATTTAATTGGAAAGGAAGTCAAGGATTAGAAAACTCTTCCTACACCAATAGGTGTCACTACAGGAGAATAACTGCAGCTTTTATTTGAATAGATGTGTGTCTTTGGGGATGAGCTGTAATTAAGTTCAATGATATTCAATGCTTGTCTTTGCCCAGAGAGTGGCTATTTTTAAAGACATCCATGCAAAGGAACACACACTGTCCCCAACAGCGGGTTATGACACAGAAGGAGCACACACAGTGGCCGCGGATCATTTCTTGTCCAAATGAATACAATGTTAATAAGGAGCTGATCTGTCCACAGCTTATGGCTTTCATGTAAATGAATGATAGTGTAAATATGATTAAGTGAAAATGCAATATATAAAAAATGGCTCACAGAGATGAAACAGCAGCCTCATTAGTTACATCCCACATCCGATAGGCCTCTTATCATCCTGAAAGGATGATATCAATTAATTTATCTTCCCATAGTGTATTGATCATAACCTTCATCAGCTAATCATGTTTAAATTACAGAGGAATATCGCAACACTCTGTCATTTCAAAGCCATTGGCGTATTGATCTGGGGTCTTTGAAGATGCACGTTAGAATATTTCAAAAATCATTATGTGAACTCGAAACTAAAACCCGAGAACAGATCCCAACACCTGCAAAACATGTGTTGTATAGGTGAGCTGAAATTCCAAGACCAAAAGTTAAATAACTTACAATCACGACTGTCAGGGTGACTGCCAATTTACTTCCATTAAAAAACAAAAATAAATGACTTTTTTTAATTTTGATGATCAACTCTAATGCATTTTTATTCTCCTCCTGACACCAGAGCTACTATTCAGTTGGATGACCAGACAGGATTTCATCTTAAATCTCACAAAAAACCCATAAACATCAGAATTAAACAGGGCGAAACTATTTGGACAACTCTATAGACATTCTCGGGCTTCCCTGGTGGCTCAGAGGTTAAAGCGTCTGCCTCCAACGCGGGAGACCCGGGTTCGATCCCTGGGTCGGGAAGATCCCCTGGGGAAAGAAACGGTAACCCACTCCAGTATTCTTGCCTGGAGAATCCCATGGACGGAGAATCCTGGTAGGCTACAGTCCAAGGGGTCGCAAAGAGTCGGACACGACTGAGCGACAGAATGGAATGGAACGGATAGACATTCTCGGTAAGTGTTTTATACTCGAAGGGGGACGGCTGAGAAACTTTCTAAAACAAGTCAAATACATTATTAAAATCCTCATTTTATGACACTCCAAATGAAAAAGAATTTTCTCTCCTCCCCACACGGAGGCTAGAAAGAACAAGTCCGTGGGCAGAGAGAACCTTTACCCATTAAGACTCCCACATGGGGACCGAAAGGGCCGTGCAAAGCATCAACCAAACATCAAGTACTAAGGTTCTTCTGTCCATGGAATCACGGCTTTGCCACATTTATAACAAAGTATGAAGTCACAGCCTCTAATAACTCATAGCATTCTTTTAAGCCTAACTAGAACTTTTAACCCTATTTGTTTTATTTCGCCATTATTTTTATGTCTACCCACAAATGGAAGCAAGGAAATAAGTTACAAATATTTTGTGCTAAAACACACAGACTGCATCAGAAATGCCGGGTAACCCATAAAAGTGGGGGGCACTTCCTAGGAAGTGCCGACTCAAGAAGGAAGAGGAGACACGGTGACTTTTGTAAGGCTGAGCCACCTTCTTTTTCACACTGAAAAGCCTCCTGCCCACTGTGGCCACAGAGCTGGGCTGGGCCGCGTATGTGGACAGGCCCCCTCCCCAGTAACAGCCCAAGGGAAATGGGGTCCCAGAGCAGGGAGGCTCTGTTCTGTAACTATAGTCATCAACTGGGCCTGATATCCAGAACATTTAAAGGTCAGTCGACTTAAACCATGAATCTTACTTACCCTCAGATTACACTGGCTGGGCGATCTTTATAATCACTGAGTTTCTGTCTTCATTTAATCACTCCACAAGTGAATGTTACGTATTCTATATAAATACATGCAATGAACGAATACAACAGAAACACAATCACTTGAGCTGACTTAAAAGGATCTGGACCCTTTATCATCAAGCTGTGCTGTTTTAAAAGTTTTGGTGACATGCTTTTGTATAAAGCTGCCACAGGAGCCAAGCCCGAGTCTGAAATGCTGTCAGGGGGCAGATCCTGAAAACGTTTGCTCCTTTTCCAGGTGGTGTTGCTGTTCAGTCGCTAAGTCGTGTCTGACTCTCTGTGACTGCGTGAACAGCAGCACGCCACCAGACGCTAACCGATCTCATTAACCTGGTGTTTCAACGGTAGTGCTTGGAGCTGTCTTAAAAGTCACTTCCTAGGGACTAATGTACAATATGGTAAACATAATTAACACTGCTCTTGTTACAGATGAAAGTTATTAAGACAGTAAATCCTAGGAGCTCTCATCAAAGGAAGACATGTTTCCATTTCTTTAATTTTTTATCTGTATGAGATGGTGGATGTTCATTGAACTTACTGTGATCATTTCATGATGCAAGCTGAGTCACTGCACTGTGCACCTTATATGGTGTGTCAGTTATAGTTCAATAAAACTGGAAGGGAAAAATATTAGATACACTCGAATATAAACAAATGAGTGAAAAAGTGTCACGGCCTCCACAATTTTGAAGTTTTATTTGGGTAACAGATACCCTTTAACTGTATCCATAATCTCACGGTAGAAACTTCAAAAATAAGGAAGCAACTTCCACGGCCTGGGAGAGGCCTGAGTGGCTCCTGGGGGCTGGCAGTGGCCCCTTCTCGACCTGCGTGATGACCTTGAGATCTTTATTTTTTAGCTGTGCCCTTGATTACACTTTCATAAACATATTTCCCTTCTTCAATTAAAAAGAAGTTGACTCAAGGACTGAAGCAACCAGAAAAAGCGAGTTATACATTTACTTTCTCCACAGGTTTTGAATTTTCTATTGGCGAGATGATAAATGACACCCTTTAATTAGTGTGTAAAAATAAGACTCTCGGATAGCTCCCAAATAAGACCTCATTAAAACCTGGCCTAATGCCCAATTTCTGCTTCTCCTGGTTCTCAAATCATTCGCACTGAAGAAGGAGCATCAAGAATGAGCCTGGTCCCCTCAAGGGAGTCAGGTCCACTGCTCACCAGGACCCGGGGCATCTGCCTCTCCCCGCCTTCTTACGCTCCCCGCCACCTTTGACCCTCACACCTGAACAGTGGGCCAGCAGGTTGAGCACCCTGACTGCTGCTGTTTAGTCCCTAAGTCGTCTCTGACTCTGCAGCCCCGTGGACTGCAGCCCACCAGGCTCCTCTGTCCATGGGATTCTCCAGGCAAGAATACTGGAGTGGGTGCCATTTCCCTTCTCCAGGGGATCTTCCCGACCCAGGGATCGAACCTGGGTCTTCTGCATTGGCAGGAGGATTCTTTACCACTGGGTCACCAGAGAAGCCCTGAGCATCCTGTCTACTAACCCATTTAACCCTCACAGTCCCATTTCGCAGATGAGGAAAATGAGGCAGGGGGAGCCATCGGCAGAGCAGGGGTTCAGACACAGTCCGTCTGCCTCCAGGAGTGCTTGCAACACCACCCCACCAGACCCTGGCACTCCCAGGACGAGCCTGTGTGCCCTTCTGCCCTGTGCCCGCACAGATTCTCCCTGACGCCCCCTCCCTAGTTGTGCTGACCACCGCAACCTGGCTTCCGTCTCTGTGCCCTGGGCTGAAACTTGCCATGGCCAAGGTTGCTGGTGACCAGCTGGAGGCCCGGTCACCTCCTGCTTGACCTCTGGGCAGCCCTGGGCACCACTGATGCTTCCTCCTCCCGACACTGACTCTCGAGGGCTCCTCTCTAGCAGAACCTCTTTCGCGGCCTCCTTTGATGGACGTTGGGTGCTTCAAGGCTTCCTTTTTCAGCCGTTTTCTCTTCCAGGCAAGGGCTCCCAAATCCACGCAGCCTCGCTCCGTGTCCTTCCCGCTTCTGGGACCGTGGATCCAACGACTGACTCCACACCCCAACTCCGGATGCACCTCGACGTCCACGTGGCCCAGCCTGGGTTTCACACCATCTCCCGGCTCTAACTGTACCATGCCCTGCAATGCCAGGGCAAGGACAGAGGACCTGGAAGAGATGGATTCTTCCACCGGAATTTCTCGTAAATTCGTGTTCACGACCACTGGTTGGACCCTAACTCCATCCGCCCGTGGCTTGCTCCTGAAGCAGCCTCCGAGGCCATCCCCCCATCACTGCTATCTCCAGCATCACTGCCGCCTGCACAACACGCTGCAGGCAGCCTTGTTTGAGATCAGCTTTCCCCGACCTGGTTCTACTAACAGTCCTGTGACACATCCTGTCACCACACCGACGTCAGAGCTGAAAGTTATCAGGAAAACGAGGCTCTTCCATGTGGAGTTGGGGGGGCGCGGGCTTTCCATTCCTGTTATTACTTCCCACGGAGCCAGGGACCCAGAGCCCAGACTCTTTTGACCTCTTCCCAAGCCCTCCTGTGAAGGCCCAAACCACTTAAGTGACTTAAGTGTCTGCCAGTTTGGGACAGGCTGTCCCTTCTCCACCTCTGAAATCAGGAACCGGGTGCCCAGAGCTCGGGGGCAAGGTGAGCGCTCCCCTGCTGCCTGGAACTAAGTCAGTCCGGTTCTGGTTTGCACAGAAGAAAACCCAGATGAGCTTTACTGCCCGGTACAGCTTTACCCATAACAAGGAATCATCTGACCCTTGGGGATCTTATCTCTTACTTGGATCAGAACCCCAGAGGGGACAGGAAGCAAACCCGACTCGATGTGACCACCTCCAGCCTCGCCGCCCACTGCCATGCCAGACAGAACCCACCACATCTCCCACAACACACTGTGCTCTCTGAATCCCACTGCACAAGCTCCCACCACGGCCCAAACCTCACGGTCAGCTCCTCCTCAGAATCTGTACTGGGAGCATCACCTCTCCCAGGTAAGCTGTCTTCTCTAACCATGAGGTTCCTCCAGGGGGACCCTGCACCCCAAATACCCACAGGTGCCAGTGTTTTACCCAGGCCTCGACTGAGCACCAATGCATGTTTACACACACACACACACACACACACACACACAGGCACAGCAGTCAGGGCCATGCTGAAGGCTGCAATTCTACTTCTCAGCCCTGAATCCCTAGTGGCTGCTCCTCCCCAACCCAACACGCGATCACTCACACAGACCCTGGCCTCCAGCTCTCTACTTACGCGACGAGGCCCTAGGATAAGGGTGTCTCTAACATTCCCCTTGCATGGATGTCTGCAACATCCATAATGAAGCACCTAATTCAGTTTAGTCGCTCACTCATCTCCGACTGTTTGTAACCCCATGGACTGCAGCACGCCAGGCCCCCCTGTTCATCACCAATTCCCGGAGTTTACCCAAAGTCATGTCCATCGAGTCGGTGATGCCATCCCCTTCTCCTCCTGCCTTCAATCTTTCCCAGCATCAGGGTCTTTTCCAGTGAGTCAGTTCTTCACATCAGGTGGCCAAAGTATTGGTGTTTCAGCTTCAGCATCAGTCCTTCCAATGAATATTTAGGACTGATTTCCTTTAGGATGGACTGGTTGGATCTCCTTGCAGTCCAAGGGACTCTCAAGAGTCTTCTCCAACACGACAGTTAAGCACTTAAGCCGTTTAAAATTTCATTAGCCACGATGACATTTCTGGCATAGTCCAGTGAGTGTTAGCAAATGTAATCCGCAAGATATCTTCTCTTGTTTGAATGATTTACCGGAATCGGTCAATTAACAGGAATGTTGGAAGCGCCACCCGGGGGCCCAGAGGAGGAAGGGGAGGCAGGGAACGGGGCGTGTGACCTGGTCTCTCACCTCTCGGAGCCCCAGGCCGGGAGCAATGTCCTTGGCGCCTCACAACCGGAGCTCCAAGGTTCTCCCAGAGCCAGGAGCGCCGAGAACCGCTCAAACCCTGGGCTGGGCGCTCCCTCTTGCCCCATCCATTCTTCACTCTACTTACCGAGATCCTGCAACCCCAGCAGCTCCCTGTCCAGGTCCCAGGGAGCAGGGGCTCTTCCATCAGGTCGAGGACTGGCAACCCTCTCACCTGCCTTTCCCTAGTGCCCCAAGTGTACAGGAGACTCAGCTCTTCAACCAGGTGTGTAAGGATCTGCTCTTGGACGTCCCCCACCACGACCCACACAGCTTCCACTGTGTGAACACTGCTGCAGGAGCAGCGTGGCCCTCCGTTCTCGGGCTGCACTGGGGAGCGGGTGATTCCGGGGCCCGGGGGAGCTGGGGGCCGCAGCTCAGCACAGCACTGCGGGAGCAGGCACGGCTGACCGACATCCCGGAGCCACCATCGGATGCCAACTGGAGACTGATGTGAACCAGGCCAAAGCTGAGCAGGGGGTGGTCTTCGGCTACTGGGAAAAGCTGGACACAGGCTGTTGAGACCAGGAAGGGTGAGAGCTCTGATGAACAATGTTAGATGGGAACTGAAGTTTGAATGATAGATCTATTACGGGACTATTTCAATGTTTATAACAGGCACGCTTATAAAAGCCAACTAGCGTGAGATTATCCTTCAATTAAAAAATTTTAAAAAATCAACTAGTGTGAGGCTCTAATTTTTACTCCACAAAACTATTTTAAAAGCACACTTCGAGGTTGGGGGTTCACTGCTGTTGTTCAGCAGCTCAGTCGTGTCTGACTCTGTGTGACTGCAGCATGGCAGGCGTCCCTGTCCTTCACTATTTCTCAGAGTTTGCTCAGATTCTTGTCCTTTGAGTCAGTGATGCCATCCAACCGTCTCATCCTCTGTCATCCCCTTCTCCTCCTGCCCTCAGTCTTTCCCAGCTTCAGGGTCTTTTCCAGTGAGTCAACTCTTCACATCAGCTGGCCAAAGTATTGGAGCTTCAACTTCAGCATCAGTCCTGCCAATGGATATTCGGGGTTGATTTTCTTTAGGATGGACTGGTTTCATCAATCATCATCATTTCACTTGCAGTCCAAGGGACTCTCAAGAGTCTTCTCCAGCATCACAGTTCGAAAGCATCAATTCTCTGGTCCTGCTTACAGGGAGAGAAAATACTCCCCAGACTTCATAATAACAGGCCAGACTTACGTGAGTTTTGGGGGCTGATTCTGTCTCAATTTTGTGGTCCAGAAGTTAGTTTGAACCACAAAAGTTAGTTTGAAGTAGACCTTCATGCAAGAGCCAGACAGAAGTGAGTACAAATATCTCTGGAAGAGGTGCTCTCAACCCAGGCCTCAGAGAGCTCCCTGAGACAAGACCACTGATCATGAGCTCACGAATAAACTTAGATGTGAAATAAACTTAGAAGTGAAATCATAGGATACGTGGGCAGACAAGGCACGAGGAAGGCTGAATGAGCATAGACAACAAACAGCAAATCCAAACCTGCTGATGCAGGAATGGCCTTGCTGGGGAGAAACAAGAAAACAGGAATGCAGCCCTTTCGCTGCTTTGCATCTAGGGTCAGCGTTACCGTCTTTCTAAATTCCATATATGTGCGTTAATGTGCAGAATTCGTGTTTCTCTTTCTGACTTACTTCACTCTGAATAACAGGCTCCAGTTTCATCCACCTCATTAGAACTGACTCAAATGTGTTCTTTTTTCTAGCTGAGCAATATTCCACTGTGTATATGCACCCCAACTTCCCTATCCTCTTGTCTTCTGATGGGGGGACACATGTGCGCCGTGGCAGACTCATTCTTTGGCTCTCTGTTTTCTTCACGGTCCAACTCTCACATCTGTACGTAAACACTGGAAATCCCATAGCTTTGACTAGGCGGGCCTTTGTCAGCAAAGTGATGTCTCTGCTTTTCAATACGCTGTCTAGGTTGGTCATAGCTTTCTTTCCAAGGAGCAAGCGCCTTTTAATGTCACAGCTGTGGTTTATGCCACTGTCTTATTTCTACCTTTGCTACTACCACCCAGAGGTAACACTGACTGCCTTTGCATTGAAAGGCTCTTCTGTTAGAACCTTGGAGGGCTTACCAGGCAAATTCTCAACAAATAATGAAAACCACCCGGGGTTGTAAATTTTCCAGTAACAAATAAAAGGTCCCCTAATGTCTCAACTCAGTTTTAAATTACAGTTTGAGGGATCATTAAACGATCCTGTTAATTAAGTAGAAATTAATTACCAAATTGTCCGTGTAGTTCTGAATTTGTGACTTAGGAATTAAAAAAAAGTTCCAAGTGAAATTTTTCTCAACTCTCAAAGTTAATGAACGTTAAAGGGGGGGTATTCTGTGTTGTTGGTAATCCTATTCCCATCCCCTAGATGTGTTTTCATCTTATCTAACTTTTGAGTATAGAGGAAGCTATGCCAGAAAAACCAGCAAAAGGAAAAAGAGACAGGCAGGTGGGGAGTGCAGAAGGAGCTATACCGGGAAGGCCTCTTGGGCGGTGTGATGCTTGGTGACAACTAGTGACCCACAAGGACCCACAGCCCTGCCTGGCCCACACGCCTCTGGAGATCCCACCATGCTTACTGCCAGTTGGAAAGTAGAGTCCGCTCCCGTTCAAAGACGATGGGCCAGCTCCATGGGCCTCCAGACGCCTCTGGCAACACCAGAGGATGCTCCGTTTACTTTCCAAGAGCAGCGCGTACCTGACCTTTGACCAGTGCCCCGTCTGGGTCAGCAAATGAAGAGACGGCTCACCAGAGGGGATGGAGTGAGGGCGTCAGAGGAGGTGGCGGAGAAGCAGCTTAGAAGGGGAAATGGAAAGACAGGGGTAAGAATCCCGTATGCAAGGAAGAGTGACGAGTGTAGACCATGTCCTTCAGACAACAGGAGTCACCAAAGCTACTCGTGGGCAAGTGACAGGAAGCATGCTTTTAAAGGACACCCGGCCCATCTGGTTTAGAAGAGGCGGGCGACTTCTCCCTGGGCAGGGGGACAGGAAGCACGTGGGGGTGTGTGTGGACACAACGAGGCGTGGGGCAGGGGCTGCGACCGAGCTGCCACGGGCTCCACTCAGGATCCCAGCTCTCGGGCACCCTGCTTGGATATCTACCCTTGGTGCACAGTTGCTCAGTCCTGTCCGACTCTTCGTGACCCCATGGACTGTAGCCCATCAGGCTCCTCTGTCCATGGGATTTCCCAGGCAAGAATCCTAGAGTAGGTTGCTGTTTCCTCCTCCAGTGGGTCTCGCTCACCCAGGCACTGAGTCTGCATCTCCTGCATTGTCAGGTGGGTTCCTTACCACTGAGCCACCAGGGAGGGCCTAGCTACCCTTACCCAAGATTACTATTTTCAAGGGAGATGGAATTCTAGGCTGATCACATGTCATTTGATGATTCTAAGTGGCTGAATGGTGTTCTGAGGGGATACTAGCTCTGGGATGTAACATTAGCGAAACCCCCAGAATTTAAAAACTTTCAGAGCAGGTTTGGACATTTACCCTCTTGGAGAAGGGGACAACAGAGAATGAGATGGCTGGATGGCATCACCGACTCTGTGGACATGAGTTTGAGTGAACTCCGAGAATTGGTGATGGATAGGGAGGCCTGGCGTGCTGTGATTCATGGGGTCGTGGAGAGTCGGACACGACTGAGCAACTGAACTGTACTGAACTGAAGCTATAGTTCCTAAATCTGAGTTTTCCGATCTTCCTTAGGGAGACCCGCGCTCCTGTTCTTTGCTGTGTGTCAAATCTTCCTGTCAGCACAGCGACCCACCAGGAGAAAGTCTTAATCCTTGTTCTAGCAGAGCTTTCAGCTTTTGTGCCATTACCTTTAAAACCACCCAACCGCTCTGCCTGAAGCCAGCTGGACCCCTTCCAAAGCATCCTTCTCGGACACGCTGCGTGTGTGCTCAGTCACTCAGTTGTGTCCGACTCTGCCACCCGGTGGACCGCAGCCCATAAGGCTACTCTATCCACGGGCTTCTCCAGGCAAGAACACTGGGGGGGGTTGCCATTTCCTCCTCCAACTGATACACTGCCACTCTAAAAACAGGCCTGGCCTGATCATGTCCACATTTCAACAGAACAAACTATAAAGCCTCAGCATAGTTTTCTAATTATAACAGTGTTACTAAGGAAGGAAACATTCCCTGTGACTGAACAGATCATAAAGTGAATACAGGGTGTATGGGAAACAAAACAACGCTCTCCTGTGCATTTGCCTTTTGGTTCCTTGTCAGTGAAAACCTAACAAGACGCTCTGCCAAGAGCCCCTGTGCCCCGAGCAGGTCTTCAAGAGAAAGAGTTTGGTGGTGGACATCCTTTGATGACTTACCCTATGGACCTCAGCACAAAATATGTCGTTTCTATTACACTTTATAGAAAACCCTTTGGACTAGACACTTTATTAAGAAAAAAAAAAAAAAAAACCTTTAGACCCAAGACCGTGGTTAAAAAAGAAAAAAGTCAAACTTGCTTTAATTTCTTCTGGTGAAGCTTTCAAGTTTCCCATGAAGTAATGAAGTCTGAATTCTTAATCTGAGATTCTGTTCTTGTCTGTATTCTTTTTATCTCGTTGTATTAAAACAAATTTATCTTCATTTATGTCGCAATTACCTATTAGGGTTGTTAATTTGCTGGAAATGAAGCTATTGTTTAATTGCTCCTATTAATTGGGGGATTTAAATGCCGACTGTAATAAACAGTTACCTTCAGGACGGAGCAAAGTCATGGCTCCTGACATTAATTTCACAACGAGGGGAAATTTCTACCATGTCCCTGGCAGCTGGATTTCCCCTGTCCTCACAGAGATCATGAAAGAACATAACATTTTTAGAAACTCAAACTGAAATAAATATGGCCTATGCGGTGTGTTTTACACGTGTATCCAAGTCTGATGTAAAGTTATCATTTGTGACAAGGGGGACATCAAGTCATCGTGTCGGAAACCACATCCCACTCTTTTGCGTTTCTTCAGAGCACACTGTCCCTTAAAACCAAGCCCCAAGGTGGAGCTGTTAACAGCCAGCTTTGGGTCCCAGCTGCCCCAGGCGCTGGTCTGGGGGGTAGTAGGCCCCAGGACGCTGCCTGCCTGCTGGGATTCTAGGCTCCGAAGGACACAGGGGCCCCGTGTCCACACCCAGAGGACTACGAACATTCACTTCTCTATAGAAAATGTTTCAACACATCCCAAAACCATGCTGTCAAATGTCCTGCAGCTGGTTTTGCCCGCGGCCAGTCTGCCCAGGACTGGAATCAGCATTTCTCTGCTAGAAAGAAGGCAGGCATGCCACAGAGCCCTGCCTGGACTCCCCCTGGCTTTGCAGCACCAGCTCCAGTGGCCCCGTGTGCCCTCAGGATGCCCAGCAGACGGTCCGTTCCGGACAAGCTGGCGTCCTCTGCCGACACCGAGGAGTCCTCCAGCCCCTCCGCCCACCCTCCCTCCCCTCGGGACTGTGAGCTGGGATTCCAGACTCCGAAGGACACAGGGTCCTTCTCCAGCTGCTGACCCCCCAGCACCTCCTCCAAGCCCTTCACCACGTCACCCCTCCGTCACCACGTGGACTCCAGACTGCGCCGTCCAGGTGTAGAAAGGACACGCACCCACCCCTCATCTGGCACAAATCCAACGCCTAAAGGACACCTGGAGAATCAGGGCCCCCTGTTGGGAACGGGCTCAGGCTCCCGACGGGTCTGAGGCACTCAGCACACACCCGAGCCACTCCAGTTTCCAGAGGGTCAAAAGAAAATGGGCGCTGCAGCCCTGAGGGGTGACTCGGCAGGAATGCAGGGGAGGGAGAGACATCTGGCTTGCCTCTTGCCGCCACCACACACTGGGCATGGGGCGGCCAGGATGACACTTCCAGGGGCACGCGGTGCAGCATCCGTGTCAGTGACCTGGGCGGTCCTGGGACACGCTCGGCCCTCCCACGGGTCTGCCCAGGAGCTGGCTTTCCCCTTCCGTGGGTGGGAGCCGGCGACTCCCCTCTGCTCATTGGCCTGCATTGCTCCTGATCTACTCTGTCATCGCATCTTGGAGCGGCCAGACGTGCCAGGCTGCCTGCCGGATGGGGAGCTGTGTGCCCGCCGCCCCACTGAAGAAGCGGACGGCCCTGCGCGAGGGCGCCCTTTGGAAGAGACGGTCACACGGCCTCCGTGCCTAAGTTCACGAAGATCTCCCCAGGAGAAGGGCCCACCCCTCTCGGCCGAGAACCCGTGAACCTCTCTCTTCCTCAAGCTCACCAGCTCAGATTGAGCACCTGCCTTCCTCCTCGATATGTGTGTCAGACACGGGGCCCGCCGCTGGGGGTGACAGTGCCCTGAAAAGAGGCGTGTGCGGGTGACAAAGCCGGGAGAGGTCCCAAGAGGGAAATGCTGATGGATTAGGAATGTATTACACAGACGCGGAGGAAATCATCAAAAGCAGGGACGATTTAAGGGAAAGAGGGGCTAGGGAGGAAAATAAATGAGGAGTCTGGGATTAACAGGTACACACAACTATTCATAGAGCAGACAACCCACAAGGAACTACTGTACAGCGCAGGGAACTCCACTGATAAAGTTTTGTAATAATCTGTAAGGGAAGAGAATCTGGAGAAGAACACAGACATATAACTGAATCGCTATCTGTACGCCTGAAACTAACACAATACTGTGAATCAGCTGTGTGTGTGTGTGTGTGTGTGCGTGTGTGTGTGTGTGCGCGCGCTTGGTTGCTCAGCCGTCTCCAACTGGAACCTCAGGGACTGCAGCCCGCCAGGCTCCTCCGTCCATGGGCCTTCCCAGGCAAGAATACTGGAGTGGGTTGCCATGTCCTCCTCCAGGGGATCTTCCTGACCCAGGGACTGAACCCACGACTACCGTGTCGCCTGCACTGGCAGGTGGATTCTTTACCGCTGAGCCATAAATCAACTATACCTCCACTTAAAAAATTAAAAATTTAAAAAGGCAGGAAAAATCGGGAAGCATGACCGCCATGATTACAGGAGCACAAAACGTGTTGAAGTGTCCTGTCTGAAAAATCAGTGACAGTCACCACCAGATGAGGGCAGGTCCTGACAAAAAGGAAAGAGTGAGTGTGTGTGTGTGTGTGTGTGTGTGTGTGTGTCCGTTCCAGTGTGTGTGTGTCTGTGTGTGTGTCCATTCCAGTGTGTGTGTGTCTGTGTGTGTGTGTCCGTTCCAGTGTGTTTGTGTGTGTCTGTGTGTATCCATTCCAGTGTGTATGTGTCTGTGTGTGTGTGTGTGTCCATTCCAGTGTGTATGTGTCTGTGTGTGTGTGTCTGTTCCAGTGTGTATGTGTGTCTGTGTGTGTCCGTTCCAGTGTGTTTGTGTGTGTCTGTGTGTGTCCATTCCAGTGTGTGTATGTGTGTGTCCGTTCCAGTGTGTGTGTGTGTGTCTGTGTGTGTCCGTTCCAGTGTGTGTGTGTGTGTCTGTGTGTGTCCATTCCAGTGTGTGTGTGTGTGTGTGTCTGTGTGTGTCCGTTCCAGTGTGTGTGTGTCTGTGTGTGTCCATTCCAGTGTGTGTGTCTGTGTGTGTCCGTTCCAGTGTGTGTGTGTCTGTCTGTGTGTGTGTCTGTCTCCCTAGAAGTTGCAGCAAAGGGTGCAGCTGTGCCTAGTGGCTACCAGGAGATGAGCTCTCTTCTCAGACTCACAGAAGCCAGGAGCAGGCGGCTGCTGCTGACCGTGGGGTTCAAGCATCACCAAAGGGAGATTCCAGGGGTGGGAGCAGGTACTCCCGACAGGCAAGGAGACCTCAGCAAGGGCTGGAATGCCACTGGCCTCCCGGAGCCACGGGAAGAGGACTCCCCCTACGCAGCCTCGCCCGCTCAGAAGGGAGAAAGCCCTGCCCCGACCCGCCGCTCACAGCTGTGAGGCTGCGTGCCGTCCCGCTCAGAGCTCACTGCGCATTCGTTACCATGACGCTGCTTGTGAACAAAGAACTGTGAATGGAGCGTAGGTCAATCACACATACAGGAAGATCTGCCTAAAGTATAAATTAAAGAGCTTTCAAAGAGCCAACTTTCTGGACCGGGGCTCAGGGATATTCTCACCAAGAGCCTGGTGAACAGGGACTTTCACCCAGATTCGGATCAGGCAACGAGACCCTCTGCGGATCCGTTTAACAGGCGAAGAGATGATTAACTTTCTCCCCTTTACGCTCAAGTCGGATGCAAATCAGCGTCTTTCAAGACAAGTTAAGAGAAGATCCCAACAAACTGGCAATACAATTCAGATGGCAGACAAGGATCTAAAAGATAAATGGCTTAAACAAAGAGGGGGAAAATGAACCTGTCACTTCTTCTCAACTCATCAAGCTGTCTTGCGGACAGAGTGGATGATTCTGGAGCAGAGAGGCTTCTGACACCCCTTGAAGGGGAAGGCTCCCCTTGGATGCTTTCCACGGACGCTCCTTGCCATCGTTCCTGCACCGGGAAGGCTCACCTTTTAGATTGTTTTTAAAGGCCATACTACAGGTCAAAATAGACTAACAAATAGACTCATAACAGTTATGAGTCAGATGAAAGAAACACCCAGGATACAGGCAAATAAATGTAGCTGTATCAGAAGAATACAATTTATGACAAAGGCAGAAGAGATGCAGGAAAAAGGTGACTGCAATGAGGATTTCAAAACCCACAAAAACAGAAGAGACTACAAAGAAACAGTGAAACCACAGACACGATTATTCAAGCAAAAGGAACTGCACAAGAATGTAAAGTGAGACATGTGTGCTACGTTGCTTCAGTCGTGTCCGACTCTTTGCGACCCTATGGTCTGCAGCCCACCAGGCTCCTCTGTCCATGGGATTCTCCAGCCAAGAATACAGGAGTGGGTTGCCATTTCCTTCTCTAGGGGGTCTTCCTGACCTGGGGATTGAACCCATGACTCCTTTGTTTCCTGAACTGGCAGGTAGGTTCTTTACCACTAACGCCACCTGGGAAGCCCCGGGAAGCCCAAAGGAATGTGAGAAGATGAAGATAAAGTTGGAACAGGAGATGAAAGGGACCTGAATTAAGAAAATACATGAGACGGAAAGGCTGTAAGTAGATTTTTAAATTGGGAGCCTTGAGACAAATACAGTGAAGCACAAGCACTGGTTTCTCTTTTAAAAATTAATACGGTTTGGTGAATATCGGCCAAACCAAATTTGGGAGGTCTAACTCTAACTTGCTTCCTGCAGAGGCATGTGCTCACAGAAAAAAAAGGGAGTTTTAGAAACTTCTTTAATATCCCCATTTGTCATAAGCACATTCTCCTAGAGATACCTTCTAACGCTCAAGAAAAATGGACTTATCTATTTCAACCGAAGCTGTTTTCCTATTTCTGGGAATAGTTAAGCTTATAACAATCTCCATAAAAAAGACATTTTTTTCCTGATGTGGGGGAGAAGACGTCTTGGTCGGAACCTGGGCAAAGGACTCCTCGCTTCCCGGCTCTGTTAATAACAAGCCAGCAGCCCTGCTCCTGGCGTGAGACGCCGTGGAGGAGTGACAGTGATACACGGGTGGAATTATGCAACGTATTGTGATGCAATTAGGAAGAAGGATGAGATGACAAAACAGATTTCCGCTCGGTCTTCACCAGGGACGTGTGCGTTAAGTCACCGTGAGGCTCTTCCCACCACCCATCAATTATTATTATTTAACCAGAACCACCACACAGAAAGAACCCTACCCTCTCCAGGAGGCATGCCACTCCTTCGGTAACTTTTGCCTTTCGCGATATTTAATGCGATACTAGGCATTTAAGTCGGGCTTCCCTGGTGTCTCAGCTGGTAAAGAATCTGCCTGCAATGAGGGAGATCTAGGTTCAATCCCTGGGTTGGGAAGATCCCCTGGAGACGGGAATGGCTTACCCACTCCAGTATCCTGGCCTGGAGAATTCCATGAACTGTATAATCCATGGGGTCGCAAAGAGTTGGACATGACTGAGCAACTTTCACTTTACTTCTTCAGGCATTTAAGTCACATGAATTCAAGGGCCCAAGTAAAGAAACAATATGATCCCATAGATTTAATACAGCATCCTAAATATGTAACTAATAAGGACCTATTGTATAGTACAGGCTTCCCCGTTGGCTCAGTGGTAAAAAATCAGCCAATGCACGAGACACGGGTTCAATCCCTGGTCCCGGAAGATCCCCTGGAGAAGGGCATGGCAACCCACTCCAGTATTCTTGCCTGGGAAATCCCATGGACAGAGGAGCCTGGTGGGCTACAGTCCACGGGGACAAAAAAGAGCTGGACGCAACAGTGACTGAATAGCAGCAACAGTGTATAGTACAAGGGACTCTACTCAGTACACTGCAGTGACCATACGGGAAAAGGGGGGATGTGTGCGGACATGGAACTGACGCACTTTGCTGTACAGCAGAAACTAACATGGGCTTCCCAGGTGGCTCAGTGGGAAAAAGAATCCGTCTCACAATGCAAGACACACAGGAAACACAGGTTCAATTCCTGGGTCGGGAGGAGCCCCTGGAGAAGGAACTGGCAATCACCCCAGAAACTAGCACAACATTGTAAATCAATCATTCTCCAAATAAAATTTGAAGCAAAATAAAACAGCATCCTTGATCATTCTTTTCCATATATCATGGTTACTGAAGAGTTAAGTACACAGCTTAGAGAAACTCTGCCAGAATTTTTTCCTTCAACAAGGAATTGAGTGTATCAATTGCCATTGTAATTACTCACAGCACTGCAGGTAATTAAAAGGGATCTAAATCTAATTTTATTTACATTTAGAATACCTGAGGTCATCGCCATCAAGATTTCACGTTTGTGACTAATCGTGTTTAAGTGTTAATTAGAGTTCAGCAGAGAATATTGATTGATTTCTGAATCTGCAATCTGCTGTGATTCAGTCACTATGAGAAAGCCAAACTATCCTCACATACTACCATCCATTCCTATGAATAACTGAAATCCTTCAAAGAATCCTGCATGCATTTAGTTCTGCAAAGTTTCATTAAAAAAAAACAAACAAACAGACCTCATAATACTGCAAAGCCTCCCCGTGAGAAAGCACTTCACATTAAATTCAGTGCATCTAGACCCACCCTGGGCCTCCCTTGGAGCTCAGTTAGTAAAGAATCCGCCTGCAGTGCAGGAGACCTGGGTTAGATCCCTGGGTCGGGAAGATCCCCTGGAGAAGGGAAAGGCAACCCACTCCAGTACTCTTGCCTGGAGAATCCCATGAATGCAGGAGCCTGGCGGGCTACAGTCCATGGGGTCTCAAGAGTCGGACACGACTGAGCGACTAAACCGCCACCTGACCCACCTTAATCCAAAATACCCGCAACAGTATTCTAAATGGAAAACAACAGTTTCTCCCTCCCCTTAACTTTCATAATGCAAATTCACAACCCTGCACCCAAAACTGGAAAGAAACGTCATGGGCACACCCGTGTCCACACCACCGAGGTTTTATAACTGCCCCGTGTTGCTCCACTTGGCTTGATGCCCACCACCCATCCATTTATTTCTGACACATTTCAAATATGACGCAAGCACTGGCGCTCTTCTGCCCCACGCTTCAGTGTGTGCACACTTAACGCATTCATTAAGCGCTTAAGGTTTCTTTTCCTGTGATTAAATGTACACCCTGTGAAATGCAAACATCTCAGTTGTACCACTCCATGAAGTGACAAATGTCACATAACTCAAATCAGTATGAAGACAGAGAAAGCTTGCACCCTCTTAGGGAGCGGTATTGTTTCCCCTCCTGGCCTACGTCACCCCAAATCCTCTCTACCAGCTCTTCACAACCACCCCCCTGATTTTTTTTAACCACAGATTACTTTGCCTGTTGTATTCATAGAATCTCATACAAATGGAAACATCCATTTAGTATGAAAGCCTGCTTTCACTCAACATCATGTTTTGTGGATACATCCAAAATAACAAGTTTTCAAACACACATCAGCCCTGGCACACTGAGCTACCAGAATTGTGGTTACAAAGCCTTTTTCTTTTCCCAGTGAAACATAGCAGATCCCTGGAGATGCCGGTGAGGTTCTCTACAAGTAACATCTAATTATCACAAACTTAAAAACTTTTATTGGAATGGAGTTGCTTTACAATGCTGTGTTAGTATCTACCGTACAGCAAAGGGAATCAGGTATATGTACACATGCATCCCCTCTTTTTTGGATTTCCTTCCCACTTAGGTCCCTCTTCATGGATCAAAGCCTTGGGATGGCAAAGAGGCTTGTGTAACTCAATGAAGCTATGAGCCATTCCGTGCAGGGCCACCCAAGATGGACCGGTTATAGTGAAGAGTTCTGACAAGTCACGGTCCACTGGAGATGGCAAACCACTCCAGCATTTTTGCCACGAGAACCCCATGAACACTATGAAAAAGCAGAAAGATATGACACCAGAAGATGAGCCCCCAGGTTGGGAGGTGCCCAATATGCTACTGGGGAAGAGTGGAGGGCAAGTACTCATAGCTCCAGAAAGAAAGAAGTGGCTGGGCCAAAGTGGAAATGATGCTCAGTGTGGATGTGTCTGGTGGTGAAAGTACAGTGCAAATGCTGTAAAGAACAAGACTGCATAGGAACCTGGAACGTTAGGTCCATGAATTAAGATAAATTGGAAGGACATGGTCAAGCAGGAGATGGCAAAAGCGAACACTGACATCTTAGGAATCAGTGGACTAAAATTCACAGGAATGGGCAAATTTAATTCAGTTCAGTTCAGTTCAGTCGCTCAGTCGTGTCCGACTCTCTGCGACCCCATGAATCACAGCACGCCAGGCCTCCCTGTCCATCACCAACTCCCGGAGTTCACTCAAACTCATGTCCATAGAGTCGGTGATGCTATCCAGCCATCTCATTCTTGGTCGTCCCCTTCTCCGCCCGCCCCCAACCTTTCCCAGCATCAGAGTCTTTTCCAGTGAGTCAACTCATCGCATGAGCTGGCCAAAGTATTTCAGTTTCAGCTTTAGCATCAGTCCTTCCAATGAACACCCAGGATCGATCTCCCTTAGAATGGACTGGTTGGATCTCCTTGCGATACAAGGGACTCTCAAGAGTCTTCTCCAACACCACAGTTCAAAAGCATCAATTCTTCGGCGATCAGCTTTCTTCACAGTCCAACTCTCACATCCATACATGACCACGGGAAAAACCATAGCCTTGACTAGTATCTACTACTGTAGGCAAGAATCCCTTAGAACTGGATCAGCCCTCAGAGTCAACAGAAAAGTCTGAAATGCAGGGTGCAACCTCACAAATGACAGAATGATCTCTGTTCGTTTCCAAGGCAAACCATTCAATATCACAGTAATCCAAGTCTATGCCTCAACCACTAAAGCCAAAGAAGCTGAAGCTGAACAGTTTTATAAAGACTTACAAGACCTTACAGAACTAACACCAAAAAAAGAAGTCCTGTTCATCACAAGGGGATTGGAATGCAAAAGTAGGAAGTCAAGAGATACCTGGAGTAACAGGTTAAGTTGGGCCTTGGAATACAAAATGAAACAGGGCAAAGGCTAATACAGTTTTGTCAAGAGAACGTGCTGGTCATAGCAAATACCCTTTTCCAAGAACTCAAGAGATGACTCTACACATGAACATCACCAGATGGTCAACACCAAAATCAGACTGATTATATTCTTTGCAGCCAAAGATGGAGAAACTCTATACAGTCAGCAAAAACAAGACCGTGAGCTGATTGTAGCTCAGATCATGAACTCCTTATTGCAAAATTCAGGCTTCAATTGAAGTAGGGAAAACCACTAGGGCATTCACGTACGACCTAAACCAAATCCCTTATGATCACATAGTGGAGGTAACGAATAGATTCAAGGGATTAGATCTGGTAGATAGAGTGCCTAAAGAACTATGGATGGAAGTTTGTAACATTGTATAGGAGGCGGTAAGCAAAACTATCCCAAAGAAAAAAGAAATACAAGAAGGCAAAGTGGTTGTCTGAGGAGGCTTTACAAATAGGTAAGGAAAGAAGTCGGACATGACTGAAGTGACTTAGCAGCAGCAGCAAGGAAGAAGAGAAGTGAAAGGCAAGGGAGAAAGGGAAAGATATTCCCACCTGAATGCAGACTTCCAGAGAGCAGTAAGGAGAGGTGAGAAGTCCATCTTAAATGAACAAAGCAAAGAAACAGAGGAAAACAATAGAATGGGAAAGACTAGAGATTCCTTCAAGAAAACGAGATATCAAGGGAAATTTTCATGCAAGAATGGGCATAATAAAGAACAGAAAAGGTAAGGACCTCACAGAAGCAGGACAGACTGAGAAGTGGCAAGAATATACAAAAGAACTGAACAAAAAGGGCCTTAATGACCCAGATAACCACGATGGTGTGGTCACTCACCTGGAGCTGGACATCCTGGAATGTGAAGTCAAGTGGGCCTTCGGAAGCATCACTATGAACAAAGCTAGTGGAGCTGAAGGAATTCCAGTTGAGCTATTTAAAATTCTAAAGGATGATACTGTTAAAGTGCTGATTCAACATGTCAGCAAATATGGAAAACTCAGTAGGGGCCACAGGACTGGAAAAGATCATTTTTCGATTCAACCCCAAAGAAGGGCAATGCCAAAGATGGTTCAAGCTACCCTACAATTGCCCTCATCTCACATGCTAGTAAGGTCATGTTCAAAATCCTTTAAGTTAGGTTTCAGCAATACCTGAACTGAGAACTTCCAGATTATAAGCTGGGTTTAGAAAAGGCAGAGGAGCCGGAGATCAAACTGCCAACATTCGTTGTATCATGGAGAAAGCAAGGGAATTCCAGAGAAATATCTACTTCCGCTTCATTGACTACACTAAAGCCTTTGACTATGTGGATCACAACAAAGTGTGGAAAATTCTTAAAGAAATGGGAGTACCAGACCACCTTACCTGTCTCCCGAGAAACCCAGACTGATCCTGAAACTGCAGCTTCAATACCGTGGCCACCTGATGCAAAGAACTGACCCATTTGAAAAGACCCTGATGCTGGGAAAGATTGAAGGCAAAAGGAGAAGGGGAATGACAGAGGATGAGATGGTTGGATGGCATTACTGACTCAATGGATGTGAATCTCAGCAAACTCCAGGAGTTAGTGAAGGACAGGGAAGTCTGGTGTGCTGCATTCCATGGGGTCAAAGAGAGTTGGACATGACTTAGCTACCGAACAACAACAACAATCCCATTTAGGTCACCACAGAGCCTTGAGTAGACTTCCCTGTGCCATACAGTAGTGTGTGTGTGTGTATATATATATATAAATATGTCAGTCTCAAACTCCCAATTCATATCACAAACTTCTCTGGTCCTGCCAAGGATTTGAAAGGAGCATAGTACCCATTTTTAAAGAACATTACAACTTTTTCTAAATATACCTGACCTGGGGTGTATGTGTTAGCAATAGATAAGAGGTCATAATGACTCTTTAAACCATAGTTCAAAACTCTTTCTACACATGGGAGTCTTCCTTTAATCCACCCTATGAAAACATCCTTCATTAACAAAGACTGAGGAACATTGCCCTTGGCGACATCATGATTCAAACTCACTGAGAAAAATGGCATTAAAAAAAAATCCAGGGTGGACACTATGAAAACAAGTCGCAGAATTCCTCACACCTCAACCTACACACACGGCAGCAGGCCACAGAAAGCTATCATCTGTATCTCAAGAATGCATATTGCTGAAAACGGCAGCAACATGTAGTGCACAGTTCCCAGCACTCACAGTTGAAGACAGCAAGCTCCTGCCGTTGTTCAGCTGCCAAATCGTGTCCGACTCTTTGCAACCCCATGGACTGCAGCACGCCAGACCTCCCCGTCCCTCACCACCTCCCAGAGTTTGCCCAACGTCATGTCCATTGAGTCGGTGATGCCATCCAACCATCTCATCCTCTGTTACCCACTTCTCCGCCTTCAATCTTTCCCAGCATCAGGGTCTTTTCAAATGAGTCTGCTCTTCACATCACGTGGCCAAAGTACTGGAGCTTCAGCTTCAGCATCAGTCCTTCCAATGAACACCCAGGACTGATCTTTAGGATGGACTGGTTGGATCTCCTTGCTCTCCAAGGAGCTTCAGCTTCACCATCAGTCCTTCCAATGAACACCCAGGACTGATCTTTAGGATGAACTGGTTGGATCTCCTTGCTCTCACCCTGAAGAGTCTTCTCCAGCACCACAGTTCAAACGCATCAATTCTTCGGCACTCAGCTTTCTTTATAGTCCAACTCTCACATCTGTACATGACCACTGGAAAGATCATAGCCTTGACTATATGGACCTTTGTTGGCCAAGTGATACCTGTGCTTTTTAATACACTGTCTAGGTTGGTCATAGCTTTCCTTCCAAGAAGCAATCATCTTCTAATTTCATGGCTGCCGTCACCATCCACATGATTTTAGAGCCCAAGAATAGAAGTAGGCTCCTACCCGACACCTAGTCTACGGCTGCAAGATGATCAGTGACGCTTAACACGGGCAAATGTCACTCTGCAACTTCAACACACCAGCTCAGTGTCAAAAAGTGTGAACATTAAACACACAACCCCGTGGCTTTAACACCCTTCAAGGTGGGAAGTGACTGTGAATGTTTCAAGTTATTCAGAGAAGCAAGTTCAGAGTTGTGGTCTCCCATCGATGCTGTTACACGTGACACTGTACCTAGTAACATACATGTTCACATACAGCGTGAGCTTCTCTGATGGAGCTTTGGGAGTTCATCTCGAGAGAAAAGATACCCAGGTGAGCAGAGAAAAGAGGCTCAAGTGTGTGCGAGTTAATAACCCAACCATTAGCATCTACCACAAGAATTAGAGAACACAGTTTGAGAGGAACACTCTCTCTTCACTGCTGACATCCGATTCCATCACTGGCTCAGATGCAGGGGTCAAAGGCAACTACAACCTAAAAACTCAGTGTGTTAAAGAAGGGCATGGTCAGAGACAGTTCAGAAAATCCAGAGACATTCTTCCTTCTTCCGAAAACAAGATATAAGGATAGATGAGAAAGGTATTTAACACAGATTTCTCTTTTGATGGGCAAAAATACAAAAAGTGAGGGAGATAAAGTATACAGTAGCTACAGTGAAAGTGTTCATCACTCAGTCATGTCTGACTGTTTGTGACCCCATGGATTATAGCCCACCAGGCTCCTCTGTCCAAGGAATTCTCCGGGCAAGAAGACTGCAGTGGGTTGCCATTCCCTTCTCCAGGGGGTGTCAGCAACCCAGGAATTGAACACACATCCCTGATGGGCTCAGTTGGTAAAGAATTCATCTGCAATGCAGGAGACCCCGATTCGATTCCTGGGTTGGGAAGATCCCCTGGAGAAGGGAGAGATTACCCACTCCAGTATTCTTGGACTTCTCGTATGGCTCAGCTGGTAAAGAATCCACCTGCAATGTGGTAGACCTGGGTTTGATCCCTGGGTTAGGAAGATCCCCTGGAGAAGGGAAAGGCTACCCACTGCAGTATTCTGGCCTGGAGAATTCCATGGACTGTATAGTCTGTGGGGTCGCAAAGAGTCAGACAGGACTGAGCGACTTTCAGTTTCATGTGCTCTCCAGTGCAAGCAGAGTCTTTACTAATTGAGCCACCAGGGAAGCCCCACAGTAGCTAAAGCCATCCTTTAAATGCATTACCAAACCCCACGCCGCCACCCAACACACACACACCAGGGCTGGGCCTCCAGGCCTGTGAAGTTAAGGGTGATGCTTTCACCGTGAGCTGGCGGCACCCTGCCCAGCTCCATCTGTGGTCCTGCGCTGAGGCTGCCCCTTAATGAAGAGTCAGTCCTGCCATCCTGTCAGAAGCCTTAAAACAAGCCCACGAACACCAGCAACCCACAGTGGACAGAGGAATGCCACTGTGTCCTGGGTCTGCAGAAGGAGACTGTCACAGTGGGCAGCAGTCACGGCCTCAAGCCTCCTGGGTCCCACAGAAGGAACCCGGCATCTCCTTACAAAGCAGAGGCGTTCTGCCCACAAAAAAGGATGTCTGACGAGAAGGCTCCTTTACGAACACATCTCCAAAAGCAAACTGGTGTCTGGAAGACCAATGTATGGATTTTCCCAACAGCTTCCCCTGGCTGTGAAATGGCTCAAAGGAGGGCTTAGGTCCTCTCTGGCCTCTGACAGCTTCTAGGCACCTGGAGACTGTTAACAAGACAGGAATTCACAAGCATCCCCTGAAAAGATACCTGTGCTCCGAAAGCCTGATTTACTCTCTAATCAAGACCTGACCCTTCGTTTGTGACTTTCTGGCCTTTATCCTCATTGAACTGCCGTTAATATCTCTAGTTCAGCATACAAAGGCATCACAGAACGTTTATTATAAATCTTGCAAAACACAGAAGGCCCCTTTGCACTTTAATCATGTGCTAACAGTTACAATAAGATTGTATTAAAAATTTAAACTGCCCTACTTAAGCCATTTACCTTCAAACGTCCATTTCCAGGGAATGAATCTGAGGGGTATGAATGTCGAACCCGTGCTCAGATTTATGGTGCCGGAGAAAATTCCTCCTGATATAACTCTGATGAGTGAAGTCTAATGACTGTAGTTTTATTACTTTTAAAGCACTTAATGGGAAAATTTAGACATTTTCACAAGACCGAGCTCCAACAAGAATGGTGCATTTAGTAAGTGACAGGCTGGGGAAGGTCTCAGAGTCTACTTTAGAAAATACCCAGACGAAACACCATCGGTGGGAATTTTAAGGCATAGCTAACAGCATAGGTTCGCCTCTGACATTATTAGTTCGGTTTTTTTTCTTCCCCCCTAACATCTTTAATAGTCAAGAGAATATTTAGCAAAGAGTAACCATAGAGAATTTTATTATTCTCCATGTATAATTTTAAAGCCATTTAAAAAACTCCACAGTCTTTAATTTTTTTCCCCACACTTATAACCACCTACCATAGGGAGGTTACAGAACGAATATCGTAATTATCACCATGTAATTACCCAAGCCTTGGCAAGGAACAACTGTTTCCATCACCAACCAGACTGTCAGCGGGAAAATTATCTCTCAAATGTTCAGAAGCAAATCTGAAAGTTTCCCTTTTACTTGAAGTAATCCCCCCACCCCCACCAACTTGAGCCCACAGCTGTGATCCCTCAGGTTTCAATTAATGCCGAGGCAGTAATCCTATCAATCACCGAGGACTATAAATTTCTTATCTTTCTCATTAGCTACACCATTGCACAGCTTAAATATAAACATACCTTGCCACCAGACTGTAAATCACCCAGCACCAGGCACTCTGCCTACCGTCAGAAGGGGCAGGAGGAATTCTGCAAACCCGTCGTGCACCCGCTACACGAAAACTGATTTACACGTCTCCAAAAAAATAAGAAAAAAACCAGGAAGCCACCAAGATTCACACTGACAGCAGATCTCTTTGAGTTTGCTTATTTGGCTTAAAACTTGGTAATGACTTGTCTTTATTAGCATTACTAAGTTTTATGTGCAAAATCCAATTTTCTGTGGAAATGTATTTTTTGCTGCGTCAGCCACTGATTATCTGGTGCTGGTTACCTGTAGCTATTCATTTTTCTAGACCTACATTCTTCAGCTTATTTTTTAAAAGCTGTAAAAGAGAAAAACGAAGAGAATCAACTATCGTCTGGAAATAAATCCGGCCCATCTGTATCAAGAGATGGCAGACCCAGTGACAGGGGAAGGGAGAGCCCCTCCAGGGGACCTGCCACCTTCTGTTCCAGACAACTTTATGAGTGGACACCTGGATACGAGTATCCTGAGGCTCATGTGAAGAGCTCTGCACATGTTCCTTAATGCAACTACTCAGTCCAACCCTTCAACAAGAATTCAGGCTGTTGAAGTATTTTCCCATCGGGTGCAAACATTATAAAGTGTGTCTGTCCACTCAGAGGAGCTGGAGAGGACGTTGCTCAAAAGCAGCACAGGGGCTCCGAACCCTGTGTCCCACTGTTTCGGGAGCTGACCGTGTCTCTGCCGTGAGCTTCCAGTTCCCTATCGCATCCGCTTTCTGCCTGATTTAACTCACTGTATCTTTCAAATGAAAATGGATGTGGAGCATCACCTCACCACCTTCAGTCTGCAAAGCGCTGAGCTGATTATCTCACCTGAAGGGAAGACCAGACCAGACCAGGAGGCTCTTGTCTGCCTGTGGCAGGACTGCCATCTAGTGGCCGCCTCTGGCATCTACCTTCCAGAGAGGTTTGGGCTCTAGGGTTGAAAATTTTTCTGAACATCAAAGAACTGTCTGGCATATTCTCAGTTCAGTTCAGTTCAGTTGCTCAGTCATTTGCGACCCTATGGACTGAAGCACACCAAGCCTCCCTGTGCATCACCAATCCCTGTTCTAGGGCAGCCAAATATGCTATTCAAGGAGCTTCTGGAAAATAAACCAAGATGAGAAATACTTGGTAGGGTATGGAAAACATATATTAATCACAAATTGCTCTCAGATTACAAACATCCACGACGTGCAGCCAATAGCCCAAATCTCAAAATAAAAAATCAACAGGTAACTTTTTTTGATGGCACTGAATTGGATCTAAGAAAGACGTGGATTCCATCCCTAGGTCAGTTAGATCCCCTGGAGTAGGAAATGGCAATCCGTTCCAGGACTCCTGCCTGGAGAAAATTCCAAGGACAGATGCACCTGGAGGGCTAAAGTCCATGGGGCCGCAAAAAGTCAGACATGACTGAGCACTCACTCACAAGGCTGTTATTAGAAAAAACACTCATCAATGCTTCTATGAAGATTTCCGGCAAATATTTATCAATCAGTTTGTCCAACCAGTCCGTCCTAAAGGAAATCAGTCCTGAATATTCACTGGACGGACTGATGCTGAAGCTGAAACTCCAATACTTTGGCCACCTAATGCAAAGAACTGACTCATGAGAAAAGATCCTGATGCTGGGAGGGATTGGGGGAAGGAGGAGAAGGGGCAACAGAGGATGAGATGGTTGGATGGCATCACCGACTCAATGGACATGAGTTTGAGTGAACTCTGGAAGTTGGTGATGGACAGGGAGGCCTGGCGTGCTGTGATGCATGGGGTCGCGGGGAGTTGGACACGACTGAGCAACTGAACTGATTAGTTTGTCATAAAGAGAGAGGTAAGTCAGAAAGAAAAAAAAAATCAAATATCGTACGCTAACATGTATATGGAATCTAGAAAAGTGGTACAGATGAATCTATTTCCAAGGCAGGAATAGGAAAGCAGACGTAGAGAATGTGTGGACATGGGGGCAAGAGGTGCGTGGGACCGACGGGGAGAGCAGCGCTGACATGTCTACACAGCCGTGTATCAGAGAGCTGGTGGGAAGCTGCCTGCAGCGCAGGGGCCTCAGCGCGCGCTCCGCAGTGGCCTAGAGGGGTGGGCCGGGAGAGGGCATTATGCATACCTGCAGCCGATTCGTTTTGCTGTTCAGCAGAAAACTAACGCAACGCTGTAAAACAATTATATGCCAACTAAAAAAACACTAATTTCTCTTTAAAAGTATTCACAAGGCAGTCAGTGCAACAGGGAAGCGCATGGGTCCCCGTCTCAGCTCTGCAGTGGTGGCCCACATCCCGGGCCTGTTTCCACCTCCCTATATGCCTTGTGGGAGAACGGGGTGCTGGTTCCAGGAGTAAGTCACCTGACGAGACGAAGCACAGGAGATGAGCCAGCCTCACGGGCGCGGGGATGACAGGGGTGAAGACGGGGCGGGCAGGCTGATGGTCTGCACGCGGCCCCTGCTGACTCCCGGAGAGCCCAGGCCAGGTGGGGAGCAGAGCCCCCCGATGGACCCTCACCACGAAGCCCATGGAGCCCCTTACTCTTTATCAGGACCACCTCTGATCTATGTACCGTGACTGACTCACAGCAGGTGCCCTACAGTCACCTGTTACCTGCGGGACCCGGCACCTTGCCCCGGGCACAGGGGCAGCAGAGAGGCAGACTTCAGGGTTCGGACCCCAGGTCTGCACTCTGGAGAAGAGAGGGGCTTCAGGGACCAGAGGCGAGGAGGGTGCGGGGGGGGGGGGGAAGAGGGAGGAGCCTGGAGCAGGGAGGAGGGTGGATGTTGAGAAGTGCAGGGGCCAGTGGGGGTGGGGCACGGGAGCCAGGAGCCTCTCAGGACTCACAGATGGGGGTCTCCACCCCAAGAACAGTGGGGAGTCTCAGAAAGACAACAGGAGGTACACAGTCTGATTAGACCTGAATTTAAAAAGCACAGCAGAAAGGGACTTCCCTGGAGGCTGAGTGGTTAAGATGCTGCACCACAGGGGCTGCAGGTTCGATCCCTGGTCAGAGAACTAAGACCGCACATACTGCGTGGTACAGCCAGCTTAAAAAAAAAAAGCATGGCAGAAGGACTAGAGGGGGAAGGAGAGACATCTACAGAATGGCAAGTACAGAGAGGAGCCTGGGGGCAGGGCAGTGGCCCAGGCCAGGGCACTGGGGGTGGTGGTCACACAGGGTAAGTGACCACAGAACCGGGCAGTTACACCAACAGAACCTGGCAGTTACACCAACAGAACCTGGTGAAGGCGCACAGGAAGGCAGGCAGAGAGAAGGGGAGAATGGCCCCAGCCGTCCAGCCTGAGCGAAGGGGGAGACGCGCTGGGACCCCAGGATCAGAGGGGCACGTGGGGAGCTGTCCTTAGACAAGCCAACGGGGAAAGCTCTCAGAGAAGAGTTGTCCTCTGGCCGAGACCCGAACTCTTGGCTGAGCAAGCAGATGCCTTAGTTCAGAGGGAGCAGAGGCAAAGGCCAGGATGGAGCCAGGAGGGTCCCAGACGGCACCCCCAGCCCCAATCCACAGCAGAAACAACTGGCTCCTCCCAAAATCTGCTCTATTAACATTTTCATGTGGAAGCGTCACTGAAAAAGGTACTGCACAGTACAGGAAACACCTTGGAAAGCCCCCGCCTACAGGCAACAAGCGCAAACATTTCGCCCTATTTGTCTTACTGCTGTGTTTATTAGCTGCACCAAGTAAGTAGATTATCGTTTCCCCTCAGCCCTAAATATTTAAAACACGTCCCTTCTTGGAGCACCTACTTTCCCCCAACAGCCACAATGCCATCAGTCACCCACGGGGCGGGTGTGTGTCTGCGTCTGTGTGCGGGGGTGGAGGTGGAAAGCTGACGTGCTGGACATCCATCCATCCCCAGGGCCAGGGTCTGAGATGCCGATGGAGATGGATGCAGGCTTGGCAGTGGGAAAGTCACCTTTTGTGCCAACAGCAGGCAAAGAGCTCAGCCAGCCAGGCCACCGAGGAGGCTGGAGGTGGAGACGGACGGGGGCTTGTCTTTGTTCCCACGACCAACAGAAAAGCAGCAAGGGTCCTGCTGACCACAGGACGGAGTGTGTAGAGCTCTACACCACTGCAGTTTACCTGCGTTGGTGCCATTTCTGCGTTTTTCATCCCTGTGGCTCGGGAAGAGCCCAGGGCATCACGTGGCTTGACGCCCTCGTTTCTCTGCAAAATCCATCCCGTCCTCCCCAGAGAGGAGACACAGTAAAGGCCCTCCCAGCAACCCCATCCCAGAACCGCAGAGGAAATTCAGAACAGCAAAGCACAGGGGGCGAGCTGGACATGCATGAGCACGCCGGGGCAGCCCTCGTCTCGGGGGAGGAAGGACCGTGGAGCTTCTCAGCCTCACGGGGGTGAGCGCTGACCTCCCGGCCGTCGGAGAACCAGGCTGCTGCCCGAGGAAAGCATGGCCTAAGAAGCTTCCGTGGATGCTCATCCTGGAGATGCTGCTCATCTTGTCCCAGTGGGAAGAATGCCGGCACGTCCAGGACTGGAGAATGGCTTCATCTCCTAGTAAAACCCTACTACCTCTGCTGGTTTAAAATGATCTCATAGCAGTTATGCTAGCCACTGGCATAACTCAAAATTGGGTTATGCCAACTTTGAGTTGGGCTCAAATCAAGGCGAAATCAATGCTAATCTTCTCCCATCGAGGGTGGCCCTCCCCGAAACTCGGTGCCCAGTACTACAGCTCCTCTCCGTCATCTCTGGTCCTCGGGTGGACACTGGGCAGGGCCGGAGGCGCCAACGTGGAGCTCTGTACTTCCCTCCTTTGCATCACAAGGCTGCTAGCCAATGGCACAGCCTCCAACGCCCCATCCAGCACTGCGTTCTACCCACCGTCTTATTTTCATCACGACACCTTGAACTCTTGCTCGACCATTCCCCGAATTTACAGTGGGGGGGCTCCTTTCCATGAGAAATCAAATTCGATTCTCAGAAGGTAGCTTTGAGTTCTCCCGAGCAGCACGCACACATGAACTGTGGCCTCATGAGGTGCAGGTGGTCTCGTTTTCGTGGTCAGGGAGGAACTCGGGGAACGAGAGTGAACCGTCCAGCCCATGACTCAGAGCGTCTCCCAAGGGTCTTTTCCCCACGGCCACGCGTCTCTCTCATCTTAATTCTCTTCCACAGGAAGAAAAAGGGTAAGTAATTACTTTAGAACCATCTGTTTTTGACTCTGAGACTTCGCCAAAAATACCAAAGTAAGTTCATTTGAAAGCTCTGATTGGAACCCAAGCACCGTCATAAAGATAAAGGCGGCCTGCCGGAGCGAAGGTAATTAGGAGCCGCCTGATAACTGTTTTAATTACTGCATTTACACCCAGCTCCACTTCCAGCCCCGGCGTCATTTCCATTTTAAAGGCTGTATTTCCTAGTCGCTGCTTTGCTTTGCTGTCAGCAATGTTTAGGATATACACTCTTTGATTTGTGCTTTTCCACCACCTACTTGTCCTGCCGGAATCCCCATGGAGCAGAGCACAGGACCCTGCAGGCGCTGTCCTTGACAAAAACTGGAGACACGTGCACCCACGTTCCAGCCAAACCACTTACCCTGTGGCTACAGGCCCTCTGTCCACAGCGCCTCATCCAGAAATGGAGGTAACAGTGCTAAGGATTCTTGATACGACCGTGGATGTGGTGTTTGCTTTGTGAATTTTCCAGCCATGTGTCCTTAGTTAGATGTACGCCATATTCAGGAGCCAGGGTAGAGGCAGAGGACTGTGTAACATTCAGAGAAAAGGCATCTACTGTTTGAATTTCCATTTCAAAACTTAATACAAAGCAGCTCATAGGTCTGGATTTTTCACTGCAGAATAGATCAGTGTGGGCAAGACTACAAAATTTAGCTTTTATTCAAGCAATAACTAGAGACTACATACTCCTTCTCCATGCTGTTTATTTTTTGCTAAGGATTTCAGGAAAAGAGACCAGCAGAAATGATCAGCATGTGAGATGAAGTGATACTCATCTTAACCCAGAAGAAAAGAAGACCTCTTCCATGAGTTTTTTTGGTAATGTTTATAAGGACTTCACTTTTCTTTCAGTTCAGTCGTGTCCAACTCTTTGCGACCCCATGAATCACAGCACGCCAGGCCTCCCTGTCCATCACCAACTCCCAGAGTTCACTTAAACTCATGTCCATCGAGTCGGTGATGCCATCCAGCCATCTCACTCTCTGTCATCCCCTTCTCCTCCTGCCCCCAATCCCTCCCAGCATCAGAGTCTTTTCCAGGGAGTCAACTCTTCACATGAGGTGGCCAAAGTATTGGAGTTTCAGCTTTAGCATCAGTCCCTCCAATGAACACCCAGGATTGATAGGTATGAGGAAAAGAAAGGCAACCAGGAAACTCAGTTAATTAATAGTAGATACATTGCGGCTGGGGCTTCCCTGGTGGCTCAGTGGAAAAGAATCCACCTGCAAAGCAGGAGCCACAGGAGACCTGGGTTCGATCCCTGCGTTGGGAAGATCCCCTGGAGGAGGGCATAGCAACCCCCACTCTAGCCTGGAGAATCCCCTGGACAGAGGAGTCTGGCGGGCAACAGTCTATGGGGTTGCAAAGAGTCGGAAACAACGAAGCGACTGAACACACACACAGACACACACACACTGTGGTTACCCAGAGACAACTGAAGCGACTGAACACACAGACAGAAAGACACACAAAACACACACACACAACACACACCACACACACACACACTGTGGTTACCCAGAGACATTCCCTCTCCCCTGGCCAACTTACCCCTGTAACAGAGGAGAGTGACTTATGAGTCAAGTCAACAGGTCCTCTAGAATTGGTTTTAATGAACAAATAGGTGTGGTTTAAAAGAATCAGAATGTATGGTGAGTTAGTCTGCATCCAGAACACAAGGGGGAAAGCAGATAGAGAAGACTCAGTGCATTTTGCCCTACATCCAGGGACAATTGGACAGCCTGCGCGAAGGGTTCCAGGACCTCCCGGAGGGCAAGTGGGACCAGCTCCCATCTCTGAAAGCCCAGATCCCAGGGCCGTCTGCTACTTCCAGGATAGGCAGGTATTCTCTTCCGAAGTCCCCCAAGTAAGTCCCAGATGCCTTAGTTATCCTGGGCATCCCTAGGGAGAAGTAACAATGGGCAGCAGTCCCCACCCCACAGCTGAGTACGTGGAGGAGGTGACAGGTTGATTCGTCACGAACGGCAGGAAGATGATGATGGAGCCCAGTGTTCTGTGGTCCAGCCCAGCATCCATCCTCAGACCACCCGGAGGCGATGGTTTCTTGGTAACGGACTCAGCACCATCTGAGTTGATGATTCAGTACCTATTGAATTCGCGAGCCCTTGCGCCAGAAGAGATTTGGTAACAGCTGTCTTTACTGGATTAAGCAGGAAGTTCATCAAGAGAAATTGAAGTTCCTTGGCGTCTCATGTCATTAGCAACAGCTCAGCTTGTCTTGTCGTTAGCAAAGTTGTAAGAAACATCTGGGTTTTGAGACGTTCCATTTACTTCAACCATCGTCTGACTAGAATACTTAAATAATTCCACCTGAGTTCTGTGGCTTGCTTTTCGAAAGCCTGGATGAATATGCTTTCAATTCCCATACCACTTATCTGGAAACAGGCAGAAGAGTCGAATGATAAAATACAAAATGTAATAAAACTGAGACGGGAAAATGTTCTGAACCCTGGCTGCTACTGCTCAGTCGCTCAGTTGTATCCGACTCTTTGCAACCCCACGGACTGTAGCCCACAGGCTCCTCTGTTCGTGGGGATTCTCCAGGCCAGAATACCGGAGTGGGTTGCCATTTCCTCCTCCAGGGGATCTTCCCAACCCAGGGACTGAACCCAGGTCTCCCACATTGCAGGCGGATTCTTTACCGTCTGGGTCACCAGGGAAGCCCAAGAATACTGGAGTGAGTAGCCTATCCCTTCTCCAGGGGACCTTCCCAACCCAGCAATCGAACCAGGGTCTCCCGCATTAAGGTGGATTCTTTACCAGTTGAGCTACTAAGGGAACCCCCTCTGAACCCTAGACTCATACTCAAATGCTTTTCCAGTCATCTACAAACTTCCCCAAATCAGCTGCACAATTTTTGGCATGTCTTTTCCTGTCCTGAAAAAGCTAGATGGGGCAGACAACAGCTGCTAAGTTCTGCGAAGGCTGAACGCATACATTCTGGCCAGTGCCCACTGTGGCTGGCCAGCATCATGTGGACCTGCGGTCACTGTGGCACCTCTGCGTGGCGGGCAAACACCTGGTGTCATGTAGCCAGCATGCTAAGGTACACACACGGCGCTCAGTAAATGCTGATGGAGGCCAACTCGGGCCACTACCTATGGTGGGTGTCTGCACCGCTTTTCACAGCTGCCTGGCAAAAGCAGTTAATGCAATTTCTTGTGCATGAAATCCACCCACTGAATCAACAAAAGGGATCTGCCGCTGAGATGACTGAGGAGAGAAGACGCAGGGCCAGGACAGGGCCTCAGCAAATTCCACCGTCAAGACAGAGGCTGGCAGGGGAGGAACCCACAGACGAGGAGGAAGGGCAGCTGCTCTGGGAGTGGGTGACAGGTGAGGGCAGGACCAGCATGGGGAGTGGCCACTGGACAGGGGCCAGTCACTGGTGCGCTGGTAAAAGCTGGAAGGCCGTAGTGGGAAAGGGAGTGCAAAGCGGGAAAAATTAACATAAAGAGCCCCTTGATCGCACAAGGTGTCTCGAGCCCTGACTTCATTGAACTGCTGAGAAATGGCCAGCAGTCTGACCACCCTGCCCGGCAAGGGCCTGCGTTGGCCCCTGCAGGTTGGGTCACCCCTCCTGGGAAGACCCCCTTGGGCCGCTGCATCACCGGGGCTCAGCATCTCCACCGCAAGCACGGTTTCCTCCTGCCTTCCCACGGCAGCCGGCCCCTTTCCGTCTGCAGGAGCTTCCCCAGGCCACCCTAACAAATCCCCGCAGTACTGGTGGCATGCAATCAGCGGAAGTCTTTATTCTTTCCCAGCTCTGGATGTTGAGAACCTAACACCTGGGGCTGAGGTCGGGGTGATGGCAGGGCTGCGCTCGCTGGAGGCTCCAGGGAGAACCCGTTTCTTGCTTTCCTGGCATCTACTGGCTTGTGGCTCCATCACAGCAGCCTTGGGATCCCTCCACCCCACCCTCCTGCGGTCCTTCCCCGCGCCTGTGCTCAGATCCGCGCTGCTGCCTCCCTTAGGAGGGTAAAGGCAGCTCCTTTCAGGGCCCAACGGGGATGGTCCAAGATCCCCGCTCTGAAGATGCTTAACCACCCTGCAAACCCCTTCCTGCCTCTTAAGGTAGATCCACATCGCCAAAGAATTGATGCTTTTGAACTGTGGTGTTGGAGAAGACTCTTGAGAGTCCCTTGGACTGCAAGGAGATCCAACCAGTCCATCCTAAAGGAGACCAGTCCTGAATATTCATTGCAAGGACTGATGTTGAAGCTGAATCTCAACTTTGGCCACCTGATGCGAAGAACTGGCTCATTAGAAAAGACCCTGATGCTTGGAAAGATTGAAGGCAGGAGGAGAAGGGGACGACAGAGGATGAGATGGTTGGATGGCATCACCGACTCAATGGACATGAGTTTGAATAAGCTCTGGGAGTTGGTGATGGACAGGGAGGCCTGGCATGCTGCAGTCCATGGGGTCACAGAGAGTCAGATATGACTGAGCGACTGAACTGACTGACAGGCCAGGGACTTAGACGTGAATAACTTGGTGGTTGGTGGGGGGGGGGGTACATCTCTTGCCCGCCAACCATCTCAGGCCGCAGCTCTGCAATCTGTCATTTCTAGACTAATTTTCCTAGCACTGATGGGGGAAGCTCACCAAAGGCATACTGCCTTCCCCCCACTCCCCACCTAGCAGCTTTTCTGATTAGTTTGAATAAAATTCTGAATGACTTTTCATTCATTTAAAAAATGACTGTTTTAAGACTTGCCTCTCAATTTAGGCTTTTTTTTAAAGAAGGCTTTGTATTTGGGAAAATGGATACATGAGATTTAGGAATGGATCTTTATAAAGTGCAGCGTGCTTTTGCTAATCTGCCAGAAAAGAAAAGGGGATCCATAAAAGGAGCCTACATGGCCCTTTGTGATCTTTCTCAAATGTATCTAATGGTATCAGTTCCTTTATTTCCCAAGAGAAATTGGTGCACCAAGCAGACAGACTTGCTTCTCCCAGTCTACCGACCTGCAGGCCAGTCTGTCACCACAGCTCCCTGGTGATCAGAGATGCAGGAAGGGGGCTGCCGAGGTGACGGAGGTTGCGTGCACACAGGCAGTAGATGTAGCCAGCCCTCCTGGACTTTCTCCTGCACACATACCCCTCCCAGGCAGGCCCAGGGACGCCACAGCTGACCTCCCTGGTCTAAACGGTCAGAACTGAGATGCTGTGGGCAGGAGGGGCACCCAGACATTTAGGGAAGAGATCTCGACAAGGGGGTGTCTGGAGACTAGCCTCCTGTCTCCGGGGTGGATGAATCCAGACGCTGGCGGAAAAAGGAGTGCTGAGAAGTCATAAAGACACCGAGGAAAGTAAACCATGTAGAAACTGTTCCCAGGCCTTTTAAGAGCAGGTTATTAACAAGGGTACACAATAAAGTGCCAACTTAGCTTCTGAAGTATTAAATGACTAGTTCGACTAGATGGACGTAGAATGTTTATCACGAGGTGGTGGGAACACAGGTGATTTTTACTGGCTTCCGTCACAGTTTTCTGTATTTTTATAGACAAGTGTTATCGAACAACATGAACATTTAAATATATGTAAACAGATGATACATGAAATATGCATGTGTAGTTGCATGGAAATGGATGTGAACTGGGACTCTCAACAGCAAGGAAGTGAAAGTTGCTCAGTTGTATCTGACTCTCTGTGACCCCATGGACTGTAGCCCGCCAGGCTCCTCTGTCCATGGGACTCTCCAGGCAAGAATACTGGAGTGGATCACCATGTCCTCCTCCAGGGGATTTTCCCGACCCAGGGATCAAAACAGGGTCTCCTGCATTGCAGGTGGATTCATTACCAGCTGAGCCAACAGGGAAGCCCCTCTGAAAAGCAAAACTCCACAGGAAGGGTAAGAGTTTAGCAGCCGATGGTTATGTACCCCCCCACCCCCACAGTGCTGGGCTTTGTGCAACCTGACGGTCAGCGTGCTACAGAACAAGGGGCCCCGCTTCCCTACTGTTACCTGGCCAGGTGGGCGGGCAGCACACGCACCCGAGTCCTACTCCTGAGACGGGCTCTTTTCCACGGTCCCTCCTCACTTAGACCATCGTACTTACAGCATGTGAGTTAGTGACGTATCCCCTGGAAGGATTTCCTTGGTCCATCATCTTATCTCAACACCCCACTGGTTCCTGCGGCACCCAACAGTGTGACCCACAAGTCTACCTGCATTTCTCTGGGAACCACGTGGGCACAAAGGGCAGGAGGGATGTGGCCCTTGCAGAACGAAGGACAGGCACCCGCAAAGGGCCCCCCAGGAGGGAGACACCCTGGGAAAAGGCAAGGTCTTCGGGAGAAGAGCCCCAGGTCACAGTTTCCAATCTATTTTATGGGCATTTTCACCCCTGTTTATTCTGAATTACCTGATTCTCCAGGATATTCGCTGAGGATATTCCATCCCCTGGGATACGTTTATGAGATCACTGTTCTTCCAAGCGTCCTCTAGCAGCGGACTTTCCTTCTTTTGGAAAAACTTCACCCGGCAACAGCAACATGGAAAGATGCTGCTGCCTGCTCTGGCTGAGCTGGGGTCCGGCCCCTGGAGTCCTCCTCAGAACACGAGGGGTCCCAGGACGCTGTTCATGCCCACCGACCCTCAAGGATGTGTGCGCTGCCAGCCTCACTATGGAGAAGGGCTCACTTTCTGCCAGGCCTGTGGACCCACCTCGGTGCCCTTGTGAGTGGTTTCATGAAGGAAGCGTGTACTGAACTCAACGGAAATACCTGCAAACTTGGGCCCTGCCCCATCTCCACACACCCCAACTCTGGTCTCTCACAGGCAGGGGCTGGTAAACAGTCTCTGGTTCTGAAAGCCCGTCTGTGAAAGCTGTCCTCCAGGGGGCATCTCACGTCTCATTCGGGTGAATGTACCCACTTATACCTCTTCTTGCTCAAAATATTCTGCCCTGTTCCAGCTCTCCTGAGGACTGAAAATCATGGGACTCTCCAAATTCTATTCTCTTATCAATTCTGATCACTCCATTTGAAGGTAACCCGATGAAAGAACACCTGTACAGAAAAGCCTGTGGCTTGATACACTTCTCACTGGAGGCACCCAGTGTGTACTTAATCCCATTTTCCAAAAAAACTGAAAATTTTCTGAGCTGAGATGCTACCATGTCTAATGGGAATTATGCAGTGGGAGAAAATAAAAAGGTGCAAGCAAAACATAAATAAGTGGAAAGTAAGAGGGAAAAGTTATCAACCTGAGCGGGGAAATCAACTAACAGAACAGAACAAAATAATGCAAAAAACTAAACAGCACCATCTCAAGAAACTCAAAGGCTGGCCCAAGGCAAGCGTATCATTTTCTATCAGAGACTCTTCGCCCGCATCCCCCAGCCCACTGCTGATCCACAGAGGAGGCAGCAACTGCCTGTTCTCCGGAAGGGCCCCCAACACCACAGGGGCCTACAGACCACCTCAGTGATGCCGCTCACCTGTGCAGAAAAGACCACCTAGGTTTCCCCAAACTGACCAACTCCCTCCCTCCTGCCTTGGAATGTCAGCCTGACTGTTGTCTGTCTCATCTCTAACTGCCAGGCTGTGTGAAGAGCCCACGGCCTCCCCCAAACCGGGAGGCTGATGGCCAGGGCTGCACCCTAATCCTACACAGACACCTGCCCTGCCTGGGTGCTGGTGAGCGGCCTGGGCACCACCTGCCTTCAGATCTAGGGTGCAGACCCTAAAGTGGGGCACTTGGACCAACAGAACTCTTGGTGGCTTCTGTCAAATGAGAATGATGGACCAAGTAAATCCATTTATTATACTAATTTATTGTGTTATTTATTAAAATAAATCCATATACAAAATTAAGCGTATCTTTGGCCGAAACTTTCTTTGCTTCTTCTGTAAAGTTAGATGCGAGACAAAATCAGGAAAAAAGGGATTTGGGTCCCTTTAACCACAGACTACATTATCTCATCTTTGAAAATTTTATTCTCCTCCCCATTCCAATGAGCAGATGAAACTTCTTTTACTTCTGCCTTCGTGCAATGCTGATCCAGTAACTTCACATACCTTATGGAGTGGATCTTATTACAGGGTTTTGTCTAAATCGCCTGTTAAAACCAGTGTGTTAGTTTTATGATGTCCGTATCCTGCATGGAGATGGCAAAAGCTAGTTAGGTGAGAGTCATCCTTACAAGCACTTCGGATGCCTCCTAGTGGCAGCTCAAAAAGTATTTTGTGAAAAAGCAGATTGTAAAACATTACAAAGTCCAAGACTCTGTCTATTCAAACACATGGGCATCCACGCACAGACACCTCACCAGGCTTTAACAAAAACAGCCAATGCATGGTGATCTGACCAGTGGTATTTATTTCCATATTTCACATCCTTTAAAAACTATTTCTGTTTTCTTTGGCAAGTCTCATGAAACATCTTTGTGTCTGCTAGACAAACCTACAATCCATTTTCCACACTTTACTTTTCCAGAACTCAGGGAAGACCACAGATCAAGGTATTAATGAATTGCTCTCCTCTTCACCAAGTTCCCAGCACTCTGCACTAAATACACAAACTAACCGCGGACTCCAGAGCCTGGTCTCTGGGGACCCCGAGCATCTGCTCCAAGCCTGGCTCCCTGACTCACTCCTGGAGCCAGGGTCTGCCAGGCTCACCCAGTACATAGCATGTAAAAAACACCCAAGTCCACGGGGACAAGGTACCAAGTCCCGTATCAGAGCATCTCACAATGTAAAAGCCAACCTCCCTTGAGGACTACTTTCATCTTTCACGAGATGAACCGATTTGGTGCTGCTATAACCTGGTGGGTACTGAGTGGTTCCTCAGTGAGTAAAGGTTGCTCAAAATCTGGCTATGTCAGAAAACAGACCTGTGGTTGCTAAGGGGGAGGGGGTTAGGGGAAGGATGGAGCGGAAGTGGGTTAGCAGATGTCACCATTATATATAGGATGGATAAAAAACAGCAAGGTCCTACTGTACAGCACAGGGCACTACACTCAATATCCTATGATGAAGCATAACGGAAAAGAAAGTAAAGAAAAGAACGTACACACACACACAGAGACATATATACACTGATATACACATATATATGATATAACTGAATCACTTTGCTGTACACCAGAAATGAATACAACATTGTAAATCAACGATGCTTCCATTTAAAAGTATCTGGCTAAGTCCATGCTCTTTAAGTGAAAAAACGTTATAAAAAATAGATTTCAAAAGAACTTGGAAACATCAGCCAGAGATGGTAACAACTTCTGACTACCCTAGGGAAGTCATATCTTCATGTCCTTCTGATCAGAGACTCTGCTGGAGGGTTAAGTAGGTCAAAAAGTACATCACCGCTTAATCATCTCAAAAACATTAGAAAGAGCAGAATGCCATGGCATTATGAACAGATTATGAACAAAAATAAAAGCCATTTGTATGCATTAATGATACATCAAGCTAATTCAAGCTGGCTAAAGTCATTAGGAGGAATCCTGGGGCAAAACACGGCTCTGATGCCACGCTGCAGCAAAGTAGTCAAAGAACCATTTTCGGTGGCATTGATAAAATTAATTCTATGAGCAAAAGATAGGCTCTGAACAAGAGTATCTAAACAGAGTGCATCTACTAATAGTGTTCTTAATGACTGCGAGCTGGCGGTGTGGGAGTTAATTCAGGCATTTCTGTGTACACGTGAGCATTGGGGCCCACTTGATGCACCCGAGGAAAGCAGCACAGCATGAAAACACCCCAGACTTAGGGAACCAAACTGCCAGAAAAGATCAAAGCCTCTATCAGCACAACAGTCCGACACCGTGAGGTAAGAGACGGCTTCCTGTCTCTTGCTGTTTATAATATCATCAATTTTAATGAAGGTTTTAAGACGACGCCCATGTTATGTTTTAAAGAACTGAGCGGCCTCTCCTTGCGATGGCTCCTTCTATGTGGATCAGAAACTAGTTTAAGAACTGTCAAGTTTCACACCTGACTGGGCATTGCGACGGCCAGTGGCTGCAGTCTGTGGTGTATGAGCCACAGTGATGATGGAGAAGCCCCCCTCTACCTAAAATCTGTCATTCTGGATGAGTGGTTGTTTTTAAATGTTACAGGGCTCCAGTCGCTTTACAAAGTCGCGGCTGTCTCTACTGTCCAGCCAAGTGAATCAACTACATCCATATACACATCCCCTCTTTTCTGGATTTCCTTTCCATTTAGGTCACCACAGAGCGTTGAGTAGTTTCCTGAGATAAACAGTAGGTTCTCACTAGTCATCTATTTTATTCATAGCAGCATATATGTGGGCTTCCCTGGTGGCTCAGGCGTTAAGAATCTACGTGCCAATGCAGGAGATGCGGCTTCGATCCCTGCCAGGGATGGGAAGATTTCCTGGAGGAGGAAATGGCAACCCACTCCAATATTCTTACCTGGGACATCCCATGGACAGAGGAGCGGGACGGGCTACAGTCCATAGCATCAGAGGGTCAGACACATATAAACAACAAGTGGATATATGTCAATTCCAATTTTTTAAGCAAATCCATCAATAGTCTAAAGGGGTAACTCCTCTTTAAAAGTCAGTCCTCTGGGCCCCCTGAACATAATGTGAGATAAGCTCTTACTTCCAGACAAAGAGACTTCAGATAAGGGACAAACTGACAGCATACCGGTTACAAATTAATAATCGTCTTTTAAAACACTTGGGTTATTCAAGGTTCATCACCTCTTAGCCCCACATTAGTGGGTGCAGACCGGCTATTGGTCCCACCTTGACACATTCCCCACCTGTTCACTGTTTGGAAGATCTGGTTACAAATCATGTGCCAGACACTGGGCTTGCCTGTAACATGTGGGTTTAAAACTTCCCACCCCTAAGAACTTGAACTCAATTTTTTTTTTTTCTCCCCTGAAGAGTAACTCAAAAGTTTTTCTTCTGCTTTTGTTTTCTCTGAGAACTCAGTTTACTGCACCAAATGCTGCTAGTTTAGTTTTGGCATTCATGCACTGTTTCAATTTGTTAATCTCTTGCTTAAGAAATTAACTGAATTTGAAAACGCACGTACAAGTGGTACGGACAATGTCGTGCTTTATAAAGAGACTTACTACAAATCATGTACATGCTTTCTCGTTCAAACACAAACAAGGGCTACAACACCAACAGAGAGACCCCACTCCCCAAATCTACATATCCCCCCCCCAATATACACACACCCTCCGCCCACAGGTTCAATCAAACGTCTACTCCATATCAGGGATCTTTGAAATTCGGTGAGAAATTATCAAGGATGAATCAGACGTGGACTTTTCAGGGACAACTTGTAAATTCTAATTTCTAGTGGATTAGACCATGTAAAGAGCTGCCAGGCAGTGACAGCCAATGACACCAGTGGTTAATGACGACAGCAGGGTAGCCATCAAACCAGGGTCAGAGCACCTTCTTAGACTCAAACAGCTAACTTAGACATGACCATTTTCCTTTTCTTCCTACCCGCCCTCCACTGAGCATCACCCTACACAGGGAACTGTTTTCATGTCATCCCTGTTCTTGAAGAATTTTAAACTAGTCAGTCAGTTCAGTCACTCAGTCGTGTCCGACTCTTTGCGACCCCATGAACCGCAGCATTCCAGGCCTCCCTGTCCATCATCAACTCCCAGAGTCCACCCAAACCCATGTCCATTGAATCAGTGATGCCATCCAACCATCTCATCCTCTGTCGTCCCCTTCTCCTCCTGCCCGCAATCTTTCCCAGCAAACAAGTAAACCCCTTTAAAAAGTGTAACTCAAGCAGCTGAACCTTTTTCGCTCCCTCCTAACAGACACTAAACAACCATCTGGCCCAGGAAATTCGGCATATCCAGCTCTCACTGCAGAGCGGGCTATGGGTGTGGGACAGGGGAGGGGGTGTGGGGATGTGACCCTGATGGGCACAGGGGTACCGTGAAGACAGAAAAGGACACACTGGCCTGGTACCAGCAATAATGATGTGACTTCAGGACGCCAACCCCACAAGAAGGCAGTTTCCAGGCCTCATAAGATCTGTCTTACATCACAGGCCCTTAAACTGTGATATAAATATTAGTCATTATTACAAGTGATAAAAAGTACGTATTAATAGATGGCAACTCACAAGTTCACCTTGTCAATATATATTAAACATATTTATATGTGTGGACACACATGGCTTGCTTTTGAACATGAAAAATCTTTGAAAGTATGCCTTTGGAAAAGAAAATATATTTATACATTGGAGCCACTTTATTATTTTATCTATGGTTTTTCCAATAGTCATATATGGATGAGAGTTGCACTATAAAGAAGGCTGAGTGTAGAAGAACTGATGCTTTTGAACTGTGGTGTTGGAGAAGACTCTTGAGAGTCCCTTGGACTGCAAGGAGATCCAACCAGTCAATCCTAAAGGAGATCAGTCCTGAACTTTCATTGGAAGGACTGATGCTGAAGCTGAAACTCTAATACTTTGGCCTCCTGATGTGAAAAGCCAATTCAGTGGAAAAGACCCTGATGTGGGAAAGACTGAAGGCAGGAGAAGGGGGCAACAGAGGATGAGATGGCTGGATGGCATCACTGACTCGATGGACATGAGTTTGGGTGAACTCCGTGAGTTGGCGATGGACAGGGAGGCCTGGCGTGCTGTGGTTCATGGGGTCGGAAACAGTCGGATACGACTGAGCGACTGAACTGAACTGAAGTAAAAAAAAGAAAAAAGAAGTCCAGATACACTTGAGTCCATGAATGGGCAGTGAATCTGTGAGCTAAACACAGGCCCTTCACCCCACCCCCACCCCCACCCTCCCACCTGCAGGACCAAAATGCTTCCTTTTTAAGTTTTATTGTTTTATTTAATTTTAGTGGCGCTGGGTCTTTGCTGCTGTGCGGGTTTTTCTCTAATTGTGGCACACGGCCTTAGTTGCCCCGAGGCATGTGAGATCTTCCTGGACCGGGAATCGAACCTGTGTCTCCTGAACTGGCAGACGGATTCTTTACCACCGAGCCACCAGGGAAGCCCCCAGTGCTTTAACAACATGGTTAAGGCTCTGGGCTCTTGGCTCCCAGACTGGGACTCAGAGAAGGCGAGTGCCTTTGGTTGAGCTACGTGACTCTTCTCGAGTTCTTTAGCTACAGAACTTCCCAGTTTTTTATCTTGAAGATTAAAGTGGATGGCTGTTGTTAATTATTTCTAAGTACTGAGAATACTCCCCACTTGGCTGACACCTACTTTTACCAACTAACAATGAAAGAGCTGATGATCAACAAATTAAAATGCATGTCATCTAATTAGGCCTTCCTTGGTGGCTCAGATGGTAAAGTGTCTGCTTGCAAGGCGGGAGACCTGGGCTCCACCTCCGGGTCAGAAAGATCCCCTAGAGAAGGAAATGGCAACGCACTCTAGTACTCTTGCCTGGAAAATTCCATGGACCGAAGAGTCTGGTAGGCTACAGTCCATGGGATTGCAAAGAGTTGAACACAACCAAGCAACTTCACACACATAAAACCCTAATTTTACTTTAAAAAACTTATTTTCATGTAAATAAAAATATTTTAAGGATAAAACTCACAACAGAGATGGAAGTTACAGTACTCCGGATGAGGCACGCCCCAGCACACAGGGGACCTGCCCACTGCCTGGGACGTTCTGGAAGCCCAGTGGGGAAGCTTCGTCACTCGCCATCCCAGAGTATTAACCAGCTTATTATGCATGAGATGAATTCATTTATTCATGGAGAGGTCACACCTGCAAACCTCCATCAATGTACAAGCAAAGCCATCACATGGAGAAGACACTCATCCACGTGACTAAATTCCAATCCTCTGTCGGAACTGTGGTGTTGGAGAAGACTCTTGAGAGTCCCTTGGACAGCAAGGAGATCCAACCAGTCCATCCTACAGGAAATCAGTCTTGAATGTTCTTTGGAAAGACTGATGCTGAAGCTCAAACTCCAATACTTTGGCCACCTGATGTGAAGAACAGACTTATTGGAAAAGACCCAGATGCTGGGAAAGATTGAAGGAGGGAGAAGGGGATGACAGAGGATGAGATGGTTGGATGGCACTAATGACTCAATGAGTTTGAGTTTGGACATGAGTTTCACATGAGTTGGACTTGAGTTGGAGCTCCAGGAACTGGTGATGGACAGGAAGATCTGGCATGCTGCAGTCCATGGGGTCACAAAGAGTTGGACAGGACTGAGCGACTGAACTGAACTGACATCAGGGATGGGCAGAAATTCTGGGAAAGGCCATGGAGCGAGTGTCTGGGACTTTCCTGGCCACCAGATATCACGGGAAGCACTCACTTCTGTGGTCACACCCATGGGCAAATCAGCCCTCCCGCAGCCTGTGAAAAAAAACGTCTGTTATTAGAGACAGGCTGCGGGCTGGGCTTGGACCCTGGGTCCCGTCTGGGGACCTTGCATCACTTAACCCCTTGGGGGTGTCCACGCTTCTGTGGCTGACAGCTACGCGCCCGCTAGAGGTCACCTCTCAGGAGAGCCCCGCATTCTTCCCTACACAATTCTTCATCCACTCACTAAGGGTCAAGGAGCTGCAGGCGTTGGCCCCGCACAGTTTTCTGTTGGGGGGGGGTCTGCTCCCCAGCACAGGTGGGGCCGGTCCGCGTAAATGTAAGGTGAGGGATGAAAGGGACACAGGCTCCCGGGGTCTGGGGCTGTCCTCGGCAGCATCCTGAGCTGTAAGGGGCAGGCAGGGCTAAACAGGATAAACGCGGAGACACAGAAGAGGCTGATGACTGGTTACCTGGGAGGCAGATAAGCGGAGGGAGGGCAAGCTGGTACAGCTGACTGCTGAGGCAAGTGTAAGAGAATGCAAAGCTAAAAAGTGGACGCCAAGGTTCGAAATTCAATAAAATGATAAAAGCAAGCACGCAACTCCTGCGATTTCACCAAAACTCGCTTGGACATTTAAAAGGAGGGCATACGTTGCCTGGTTTGGTGCCGTGCTGGGAGCAACTCTGCATTACTGCTCTTCTGGGCTCAAGCAGTCTCTCCAGGACTGGTGCACCGTAAGACGCCGGGACCCCGGCAGTAAGGGAACCTCTGATGAGAACTCGCCCGGCCGCCCTGCTCGGCCCCCAGCACACCTCGGCACCAGAGCTAGGGATGCGAAGCTCGGTGTAACCCAGATTCACCCAGAAGAGGCGGTGGCCGAGGATTCGCTTCCCGCCCCTCCCATCAGAAACGGGACCCTTTGCCAGGAGCACCCTTGTCTCAGGCCTGGGATGCTAACCACCCCCAGAGCCCCCAGCCCCGACCTGGGGGGGTTGGGGAGAGCACCCGCTCCCGGCTGACTGCCTCCCCACCCCCACCTCGTGCTCCTCTCCACCTGCACTCCCCTCTCTCCCCCAGCCTCTCATCTGCCATCAGGAGCCTGGCCATGACTGTTTATCCCAAGGGCAACCTTCGGCTCCTTCAGGAGAATTCCCCACCTGAGGCACGGCCGTCCTGGAGGTGACAGATCTAGACTGAGGCGACAAGAAGTAACTTCCAAACACTGGCGCCGGCTCCCGCCACCAGGCCCAATGAGCTGTTACTTTTGGCCAGATCCGACTCTCTGTTCTTTCCGTTTCCTGTCTTCCTAACATGAAACCTTTCAGTCAGTTCAGTCGCTCAGTTGTGTCCGACTCCTTGCGACCCCATGGACTGCAGCTCACCAGGCCTCTCTGTCCATCACCAACTCCCGGAGCTTACTCAAACCCATGTCCATCGAGTCAGTGATGCCATCCAACCATCTCATCCTCTGTCGTCCCCTTCTCCTCCCACCTTCAATGTTTCTCAGCATCAGGGTCTTTTCCAATGAGTCAGCTCTTCACATCAAGTGGCCAAACTACTGGAGTTTCAGGGTCAATATCAGTCCTTCCAATGAACACTCAGGACTGTTCTCCTTAGGATGGACTGGTTGGATTTGCTTGCAGTCCAAGGGACTCTCAAGAGTCTTTTCCAGCACCACAGTTCAAAAGCATCGATTCTTTGGCGGTCAGCTTTCTTTATAGTCCAACTCTCACATCCATACATGACTACTGGAAAAACCATAGCCTTGAATAGACAGACCTTCGTTAGCAAAGTGATGTCTCTGCTTTTTAATATGCTGCCTAGGTTGGTCATAACTTTCCTGCTTCATGGCTGCAGTTACCATCTGCAGTGATTTTGGAGCTCCCCAAAATGAAGTCTGCCAATGTTTCCACTGTTTCCCCATCTATTTGCCATGAATTGATGGGACCAAATGCCATGATCTTAGCTTTCTGAATGTTGAGCTTTAAGCCAACTTTTTCACTCTCCTCTTTCACTTTCATCAAGAGGCTCTTTAGTTCTTCACTTGTTGCCATTTAAACCTTTTTTTTTTTAAAAGGCAGAAAGAAGACTGAGCATCTACAGTGAAGCAGAAATGATGCGTGTGTGTGTGCGTGAGATGTGGTCTGTGTATAAAGAACGGTCCATGATAATGGTCCATCTATGCACAAAGAGGTCACTGACGGGACACACGGAACTGGCTGCCAGACTGTCTCAGGGCGGATGCTCACGCGTCCCCTAAGTGCGGCCCGGCGCTGAGGGGCCCCTCCCGCGGGCAGGGCCCAGGCCCCCGCCCCCCGCGCGCACCCACACGGCGTGCACGTACCGTCCTGGAAGACCCGCTCCACGTTCAGCCCGTACGTGGCGCACGTCTCGTAGTATGTGCACCTCTTCAGGTCGCTGGACAGCTTCCGCGCCCGGGCATCGTCGATGACCCGCGGGTTGGTGGAGCTGATGGCGTCTGCAACAGACGGACAAGAAGAGGCGACACGGTGACCCTGAGCGGCCTGCGGGCGCCCGGCACCCACGGCCCCGGAGCTCAAAGGCCGCCCCTTACTCAGCAGTGAGGGGACTATTCGCAGGACCTGGAGTGATCAAAGCATAGTTTATCCCCACTCAGCTCAGACATCAGATGGCCAGCTGTCCCAGAGGGCCCTGTTCCTGAACGGGAAATAAAAGCATGTCCGCAAAGACCGGGAGGGAAGGGTGAAATGCAACAGTGTTAGTCCCTCAGCCATGTCTGACTCTGCGACCCCATGGACTGTATCCCACCAGGCTCCTCTGTCCATGGGATTCTCCAGGCAAGAACACTGGAGTGGGTTGCCATGTCCTTCTCTAGGGGATCTTCCCGACCCAGGAATCAAACCTGGGTCTCCCGCATTGCAGGCGGATTCTTTACCGTCTGAGCCACCAGGGGAGGGAAGGGTAAGGGTTAAATAAACGTGGTTCCCGAAGAAAACTGCATGGTCACTACGTGCAGTGGCCATCTATGCATAAGCACCCACGAAAGACACCCCGTCCACCAGCACCAACCCCTCCAGGCACCCTTGGCCGCTGGACACACACTGGCGGAGCCCCCGCAGGCGCCTGTCCTGTTTGGGCACAGGGAAACCCCAGCGAACCAGAGGGACAGAAGCCTGTGCTCTCATGGAGGGGGCGTCAGGTCAGCCGGGGAGGGGGCGGAAAGTGAGACAGAGCCGAGGAAGGACCGGGGGTGTAGGTGGGGTGCAGGGCGGCAGACGGGTTGGGGAAGGCAGGGGTCAGGGAAGCGCGCCTGCAGGAGGTGGCGAGGGGTGGCGGGGTCTGGGGCAGGGGGCGGCCAAGCGTCTGGGGTTTAAGGGCGATCCAAGGCCGAGAGCAGGAGTGGGAGGTGACCTGGGGCGCAGGAGGGGGCCACAGACTGAGCGAGCCTCACTGGGTCTCAACAGACGGCCTGGGTGGGCGGGCAGGGCACACCCCCACCTCCTGCAGGATCTGTGTACGGATGGGGAGATCTGAGCAGCAAAACAGACATTGGGCACCAGCCACTGGTCTCCGGATAAAATGAACCCCACGCCCGCCCTATTTTTTTTTAGCTTGGCCTGTGTGAGCCCCGTTTCCATTGGTTCCATGACTCCTGAGTTACAGGGAGGGGGAGGGGGTTGGGGGGCAGCCATGCCCGGGCACGCAGGACCAGAGGAAGGGCCGAGATGCTCCAGCCACGGTGGTACCGTGAGATGAAACGGGCTTTTCAGGGACTGTTCCTGACGTGGCATTTTCCCCCCGGGCCTGAAGGCTCCTGAGGTACAGGAAACAGCCAAGAGCTCTCTGAAGAAAAGCCCACCAGTGGGAATCTTCTCTGCTAGTCCAGGAAACAGCAGCAGACAAGACACGACCAACCTCGTAAATGCTTGCCACAGCACAGTAAGTGCACAAGGCGCGCAGCTTTTTCAGCGTTAGATAAGAGAGGCATCTCGGGGGTGATACACTGATTCTGTTTTCACTTTCTCTTTTTCCTTACTCCCTGTTTGCGTTTCCTAGCCCCATGGAACAGGTTTAACTGACAGGAAAACTATGACTCAGACCCCTGGCAAGGTCTGTCAGAGGGATTAATTCAAACAGTCTCTCATCCTGTCTCACCTACGGGTTAATACACCTGGCTTGATTTCATAAGACCGAAGGAAAAGAAGTATTTTTTTTAAGGTGGAGACATCTTTTAAGAAAATAGTAGAAAAACAGAAACCCAGGAATTTCAAACGCTATGGTGTATGTAAACTAGAAAATAAATGCTTAGAATTTATCCTGACCAGGGTTCCCACAATGACCCAGGCCTCCTTTCCTGGTGGGTGCCCACCCCATTTCTGTCCCACCGTGGCTTCCACGACACGGCGTCACGTGTCAGAAACAGACCCTACGCTGGAGCACTCTTTTTGTCTCACGTTTCACTCCTGTGACTCGACATCTTTTATCTTTTTTTACAGATCAGGTTTCACCCTCAAATCAATGCGATCCGCCTATCTCTAAAAAAGGCCATGTTTAACAAACACCATCGCCTCGGCCGTGGTGAAAATGCTCCAGCTCCCCATCAGGACCCGGGAGAGAGCACGTCCACCCGCCACTGGGTGAGGCCCCACACCCCACGTGTCCTTCAACAATGAACTTGAATCTCCTTCATCTTCACCCCATAACCTCCGACAGGGCCAGAGGTCCCAACCACCTCGGGGGGGTGGGGGTGGATCTGAGATGCCCTCACAGCTATCTCTGATGCCCCATGCAGTCTGCACAGCAGTAGGATCTGTGTGCAGGGTTCACAGAACATGAACCCACAGGGAGCTAATGGTCCCCGAGGGTGGAACCTTCCAGAAGCCTGCACTCACTCCACTTTCCCACCATGGGGGCTTCTAGGGGCTCTGGGAATCGGAGGTCTGGGTAATGCCCCTCAGGTGAGGACTGTCCTTCCTGAAAACACTCAAGTCCCGCTCCTTTGGGGCATGGCTTTGCTGAAGTCCCAACAGGTCTGAGACAAGCCCTCTAGTCACAGATGCTTATAAAACTGAGGGAATGAAAGGGGGCTGGTTCCTGCCCTCAGGGTCCCCGGAAGGACTTCCCCAGCCTATGGAGCCATCTCCAGGGCACCCTGAGACCCAGATCATCCTGGCGGGAGACGAGGTCGGACTCCCCTTCAGCTGGGACGGGACACACAGAGGCGACATGCACCTCCAAGGTCAGCGGCCGGCAAAGACACCTGCCGACCACCCCAGCAGGACCTCAGGAAGGTGGACCACACGTGGAAATGGAAGGAAGGAAACCAGCCACGTGCCTGACACTGCTGTGCCCATGGAGGCCCCCAGGGCCTCATGAGATTTCCTCCCTCCAAGGCCTGGCAGCGTCAAAGTCAACGGCAGTCCAGAGGCAGGGAGCCTGGGTTTGCATGGCCCCCAAACTCACCACTCTCTACACCCAAACACACGGCAGCAGAAGAAAGAGAGCAAACCGGTCAAAACAGCTTTCTGGCTTGGACTGAATGCCTATCTCCCCTTTACTCCAGGGACCCTACTGCACAAAGGCATTGTGTGTCCTGAGCGTAGACCCCTGAACCCAGGGAGCCAGTAAGGAGATGCCCACATAGACTGTGCTTTGGCTCAGAAATGCCCTGGGCAGGCCTGCAGGGAAAGGTGGCTCACTGAAAATTAACTGCCTCGATCTCCAGGCAGCTTGGGAAAGCAAGATCTGATTTTAGATGAGCTCCCCACTATAAAACGTTATCTGTCAAGAAGTTTTAGTCCCTTCACTGTACATCCAAAAGTATCACAACATTGTCTGTTAATCAGCTATAACCCAATACAAAATAAAAAGTTAAAAAAATATATATTTTAGAAAGTCAAACACCCAATCCTGCAAGCATCCAAACACACACCAAAGGGCTCCTGTGGGCGCGCCTTGTCTTGCAGTGATCACTAGAGGGCGCGTTGGGCATTAAAAATCTCTCATGTCAGCTGAGTGCAGAATTGATGCTTTTGAGCTGCGGTGTTGAAGAAGACTTTAGAGTCCCTTGGACTGAAAGGAGATCAAACCAGTCCATCCTAAAGGAGATCAGTCCTGAGTGTTCACTGGAAGGACTGATGCTGAAGCTGGAACTCCAACACTTTGGCCACCTCATGCGAAGAACTGACTCACTGGAAAAGACCCTGATGCTGGGAAAGATCGAAGGCAGGAGGAGAAGGGGACGACAGAGGATGAGATGGTTGGATGGCAATACTGACTCAATGGACATGGGTATAGGTGGACTCCTGGAGTTGGCGATGGACAGGGAGGCCCGGAGTGCTAGGTTTCATGGGGTCGCAAGGAGTCGGACATAACTGAGTGACTGAATGGACTGAACTGAACTGATGTCCCAAGCTGGTCTAAAACAGCCTCTGCTCTGAAGGCTTCAGTTATGAGACCACTGGTCACGACACATACGCTCCAGGGGGGGCACAATATGGTGAGGTCCTCTCCATGAAACCCCAACTCACATTTTACATCTAGCACCCTGAGAAGATGCCTTTAGTTTATTCCACACTTTTTTTTTCTCCTGGCACACTTCCCCACTCCATCGTGGCTTATCCTACCAAGGCGCAGATTACCCTGCTCTCAGTTACATCAGATCTGGTGCCTGCATATAGCTAACTGGTCCTGCTGCTCAAACACAGCGCGTTTCCTATCTGAAGAAGTCTCACATCAGGGCACGCAAGGGCAGACCGGGTGTGCTCATTGCAAAGGAGTTAACAAAAACAGGACCTGCACCAAGAGATGAAGGGATAAATCCAGGGTTTCTTGGACGTGATCATTTTTTAAGTTCCTCATTTTTCTGACAAAGCGGTTTTAAAGTTAACCTTCATCTGGTTTCCCTCCCTGGTAGCTCAGCTGGTAAAGAATCCGCCTGCAATGTGGGAGACCTGGTTTCAATTCCTGGGTCAGGAAGATCCCCTGGAGAAGGGAATGGTTACCCACACTCTAGTATTCTGGCCTGGAGAACTCCATGGACTGTACAGTCCATGGGGTCGCAAAGAGTCAGATATGACTGAGCGACTTGCACTTTCATCTGACTTTCTAAAACAGTCTCGGTGATCCCTTGGTTAAGTCCCCAGCAGATATCAGCACGTCAATGAATCTATGATCAGAAGTGTCTGAGGTGATGTCACTTTACTAAGAGGTCAAGTTTTATGTGACCTAGAAAAAAAAAATACAAAACGTACCCATGCAGTAAGATTCTATGCTCTCTGAGGGATCTGCTAAAAATGAGATTTGATCATAAGACATTAAGAAATACAGCAGAATAAAACGAAACTCGGCAATGTATGAAAAATCAGCATTAAAGGTGCAAACGTTAACAGAAGTAACTTTTTCGGTTGCTTATAAATCACATTACTTTATGACAGAGAGAATTAAGATGCCCTAATATAGAAATTAGACTTTCTTTCTGAAGCCGTTGGGGGTGTAGCGGTGTGTTTTGTTTTCAAGTTGCCAAGTGATTTCTCCACTGAACCAAATGAGGAGACGGGATGATTGCCATTTCAGGGATTCTCCCTGTAAAAAGTAAGACTTCAGCAGGAAATCATTTCTTCTTTAAACCACCTGCAAACCACCCCCGTCTCTGAAAATGCAGGCCGGGAAGCCACTGACGGCTCGGCGGCCAGAGCCCTGTGAGCCCCCTTGCCCGGAGATGCCACTCACCCTGGGTGCCCACCAGGACCAGCGGGTGGAGATGCCACTCACCCTGGGTGCCCACCAGGACCAGCGGATGGAGATGCCACTCACCCTGGGTGCCCACCAGGACCAGCGGGATCTCGCTCGTGTTCCGGTAGCTGGCCATGCGGCTGTAGTAGTGGTAGACGGTCTGGAAACTGATCTCGTCCTCCAAGCTGAAGACGAATATGACGGCGTCCACCCACATGGCAAACTGGGGAGAGAGAGGGCAGGTGAGCAGGGGCAAGGAGACGGAGTGAAGGCCAGCATCGGGTCAGCTCCGTGAGCACAGGGCGGGGGCCATGCGGGCATCCGGCTTCTACGGAAACCCACTTCTGAAGCATTGCTAACGCCCTTCTCGTCCTCGGCATGACACACCTGGGGTGGCGCCCGCGCCTGCTTCCCCCCCAGGCCACTGTGTCTCCAAAGTCAAACCAGACCTTCTTCCCCATGGGAATGTCCACCCCCGTCCCGACTCAGCCGATGGAAAGCAGACCCAGCGTTCACAGAGCCAGCCTGGGGACCGATACACACGGTGACCCTGAAGCTTCCTGCTGCACCCCAAACTGCCTGCAGAGCATCCCCAGGAAGCCACGCTGGGACCCTGAGATGGGGCTCCTCCTCTGGGGGCCCAAGGCCCAGAAGTCCTCCACCCCCAGGGCCAACAACTCTGTCAACAGAAGAGGTCTTTGTATTGTGAAGATCTGCCACGGATGTATCACAGCACCCTTCATGGGAATTACAGCCCACTGCCAGAGACATTTAACCAAACCAGTGAACAAAATGAGCATATAGGAGGGGGAAAGCAAAAACCCCACGGTGGCCCGGCTCTTCTATCATTTTATTCTTGTTTTACCTGCATTCGGCTGAACTCACATCAGACCCTCTTTCTGGCCAAGCAGCCGGAGGCACACGTTAGCTCATCTAATACCCATAGTCCCCTTGGGAAGTTGGAGCCAAGCGAGCCAAGTACCCCGGGACTCAGAGCTCCCCAGGGTCACACACATGGCACCAGGCACCGTCTGGAGCCAGACGCCCTCCTCTTCAATGAAAGACCCAAGTGAAAATGCAGGGGAAAAAAATCCCATGTGCTTTCTCTAAAAGAAGCTGCAGCTCCGAGACAAGTTCTGATGGTCAGGGCATCAGCTCTAATACATTCGGGGAAAGTTTCCGTTGGTTAAGCTGGCGTGCTAAGTCGCTTCAGTCATGTTCGACTCTTTGCGACCCCATGGACTGCAGCCCTTCCAGGCTCCTCTGTCCATGGGATTCTCCACGCAAGGACACTAGAGTGGGTTGCCATGCCCTCCTCAGGAGATCTTCCTGACCCAGGGATCAAACCGGCATCTCTTACTTCTCCTGCATTGGCAGGTGGGTTCTTTACCATTAGCACCACCTGGGAAGCCCAAGCTCTGACTTCTACATAGAAATGAGAAGGGTATTCAGTTACCCGTGGGGGTTTTATGTGACAGGACCATCTGAAGTTCAGATGGTAACGACTAAACAACAATAACAGCGATCATGGCTGATGAAACCTTCAGGGTGGGGTGGTGCTCTGAGCTCCCAATTCCTCAAGCTGGAGTTCCCTCGCCAGGGTGGACCTGGAGCCCCTGGGGCCTGTCTCATCATTAACTCTGGGCCAGGGCGGCTGGCTCGCTGGTCTACCACAGGAGTCAGGAAAGCAAGCACCGTGTCTGTGCGTCTCTGGACCCACCAGTGTCCGTCCCTGGATGGCAGCGGCCCTGGAGCCACTCAGCCAGCTCCGACACGCATTTCTGCACGTCTCTCACCTTTCTTCGTAGACTCTTTTAACGGTCAGAGCCGAGGTGTGCTCTCTGAGTGTGAAACTGTCCCTGCACACTCCGAAACATGTACGAGCTGGAAAGGTGGAAAATCACCCCCGGTGACTCCCACACTTCACCGACGTCATTCACCTGTTACCAGCCGCCGCTGAGGAAGCCCTCGTGACAGCAAGACACATGTCCCATGGGTGAAGGTCGACTAAGAGTCATTTAGCGTAACTGCCATCACAAACCTTCAGGACACTGTCAGATGTCAAGCCCGTCCTGCTCGAAGTAACAGACATGCACTGACCACTCTCACAGCTTCATAACCTACTTTTCTCCATGTTTAACCTGTCTTTAATGTTTCCTTATCACTATCGTTAACTATGCTGTTTCATCAAAGCTAAAGAAATCTTTTCCATACTTCACATCTTTGCTATCAGAGTGTACCTGAAGGACTGCTTTCTTTCCTGACTTGACAGTATTTCTCCTTTAAATAGTGGCATAGCTTATAATCAGTGACACTTTAAACTCACTGGAACGTGGTATCTCCACACCATTTTTCTGTAGAGCCACACACCCCTCAGCATATGGAGTTCGAGAGCTTTAACAACCCCCATATTCAACACCGTTCACTTAAATCACTAAATTTAAGTGCACTTTCACAAACGGGTAAGTTCAAGAAAGAACACTAGGGGTATTTTTCATATTAAGTTTGCCTTAATCAGTCTTGACTATTACTAGCCTATACCTCCTTTAAAGTGTTTAGCTGGTAAATTATTATAGAAATAAAGCCATAAACTAAGGAGTGAGTAAACCAAAGAAAGAAATTTTTCACACTCAGGCTGTTTTTTTTTTCCTCCACAATGCCCATGGTTCAAGGAACTCTCACAGAAGTCACACCAAGGTGCAGCCTCTGGTTTTCAGTGAGAATGACCTGGGCTGTGAAGCCTGGTGGGCAGCCTGGTGGTGGTGTGCAGATTTCCAACTTCCCCCCAGCTTTCTAAGTGACTGCACTGCTACACAGGAAATGGCAACCCACTCCAGTATTCTCTCCTGGAGAATCCCTTGGACAGAGGAGTCTGGCGGGCTACTGTCCATGGGGGTCACAAAGGGTCAGACACGACTACAGTGACTTAGCATGCTCTCGAGATGAAACACTTATAAGAAAAGGGTGGGAAGCTACAGAAACTTCCAGATGCCAATGCCACTGAGTTGACAGCTCAGTGCAAAAATCTGCTCTTCCCTCCTTCTTAGAAACACAAAGGGAAAATCAGTCACACAGACCAAACTGCCCCTCCAAGTTTCTGTCTGCAGAAAAACAGAATTAGCCTCTCCAAAACTAGACCGCATATTAAAGCAAAGAGACATTGCTTTGCCAACAAAGGTCCATATAGTCAAACAAAGCTATGGTTTTTTCAGTGGTCATGTAAAAAAAGATGTGAGAGTTGGACTATAAAGAAAGCTGACCACCAAAGAATTGATGCTTTTGAACTGTGGTGCTGGAGAAGACTCTTGAGAGTCCCGTGGACTGCAAGAAGATCCAACCAGTCCATCCTAAAGGAAATCAGTGCTGGGTGTTCATTGGAAGGACTGAGGCTGAAGCTGAAATTCCAATACTTTGGCCACCTCATGTGAAGAGCTGACTCATTTGAAAAGACCCTGATGCTGGGAGGGATTGAAGGTAGGAGGAGAAGGGGACGACAGAGGATGAGATGGTTGGATGGCATCTCTGACTCGATGGACATGAGTTTGAGCAGGCTCCGGGAGTTGGTGATGGACAGGGAGGCCTGGCGTGCTGCGGTCCATGGGGTCGCAGAGTCGGACACGGCTGAGCGACTGAACTGAACTGAAAAAGCTCAGTCACGGGAAGCGTTTCCAGGGGCCTCTCTCTCACCTCTTCTGGGCACGCCTGTGGAGTCAGACCCTCAGGGAGGGACGAGAGGCGTGCGGGGTCCCGGTGTGGGTGCTGTGCTCACCTGGGCCTCCGGGGGGCCGCCTTCATCCCGGATCAGCAGCAGATAGCTTTGTCCGTCCACTACAATCTCTTTCTTGAACCTGCCACCTGCCACACACACACAAAACACCTTGTTACACAGGAAAGACAGAGCATGGGGAGGGAGAACAGA